>NC_142195.1:30359341-30361841 GCF_026936395.1 Plectropomus leopardus
TTTCTTGTAGTTTTTCTACTTTTTTGTTAATTTTTGTGTAATTTCTTCTGAAGTTGCTCACTGTCTTCTTTCCTTTTTTTGAAAGAAATTGAACCGATTTGGCCTGTTTTCAAAGTGTTAAAGTCCGAGTCAGCAAAATCAGTGTTTTCTTTCTAAAGACGGTAAAAATGTTAGAAAATATTTGCTGAAAACACGTGAAATCACTGCTGGGGGGTGGGGTTCGTGCTGATGTTAGCTGCTAACGAGAGAAGACGTTTTAAAGTCGGTATGTCGGCTGCAGTTCGACTTTATCTCAGCATGTTGCTCGTTCTGCACAGAAAAGTCAATGAAAGGATATTTTTAAAGTTTGCATTATTGAATAAGATATAAGATGTCATGATTTGCAGATGATACACAGTTTTATCTCTGAATCCAACCAGAAGAAATCAATCAGTGAACTAACTTACGAGCGCGTTTTAGGACGTAAAAACCTGATGCAGTTTTCTGAGACACTTTTGTCCTCCGGCTGAATTGTCGCATTTTGTTTTGTCTTCTTTTCTTTTTCTCTCTGTTATCTGTGACCTGCCGAGGGACTACGGACGTAAACCAGCAGTCCCGTTAACGCCAACGTATTGACATTTGTGTTTTATACTGATGTACATTAAAACGCTCCATTTTTAATACAAATAAATAAATAATGTTAAAAAGCTGAAGTCATTGTGTTTGGCCCCAAACATGAAAACTTTTTTTTAAACTAGTCTCCGCTCTGATCTTTGACAATGGCAGACACAGACGCCAAAAGGCCTCGTTTCACCGCTGGACATATAATATACACAGTTTCTGATAATTAGAATAATTATGGTTTTCTTGGTGTTTTTCCGTAATCATCTGAAACCTTTCTATGGATTCTCTATTTTTATTTTAGCAAAAATTTCTTTTTTGTTTTTTTTCTAGTTTTTTTGCACTTTGCAGGTCATTTCATGCCGACTCGCTTATGACCTGAAATTAACCAAATAAAAAAAGTAAAAGAACAAAATCAGGAAATGAGAAAAAGAGTTTAGCTAAACACAAAAATAAAAAATATAAATAATAATTTCTGACAAACTTCAACATGTCACAGACAAACTGTCTGACCAATACAAGTCAAAGAAATCAGCTAAACACCCCCGCACACTGTTCTTGGTTCAGCCCGTGACGACATCGATGATGTCACCAGGTGTCAAAGGTGCACGAAAGCAGGAAGTGTTTGGGTGCCGCCCCCTCAGAGAGCGTGCGGAGCGGTGAGTAAAACGCGAAGAAAACGGATATTTGACCGATCAGTAATCAATGATCGGTCAATAAACAGCCGAACTGAAACTCCGTTTGTTTGATTTCGGAGGAAAAGAAAGTTCAACACAAAAAAAGCTGCAGAAAACTCGAGAGGAGCAGAAATGAAGCTGAAGCCGATTTTAACATCAGCCGCTGCCGTCAGCGCTCAAACCTCCGAAACCAAAATGTGAGAAATAAAAACTGAATTCAGTCATCTGGGATTACTTTATCACCAATATTCAGCTGAATCCAGAGTCCGAATATTTCACACTGAAGCTGATCAGCGCTGTTTATTTGGTCTGAATTTGATTTCTGCAACATTTTATCGTAACTTCTTATTTTTTTAAACTGACAAACCAAAAATCTGAAAAACATCAGGTAAAAGGTGCAGCACAGGTAAAGAAAAAAACCCAACAAAAAATAGAGGAGAAATAAACAGGCAAATAAATAAATAAATACAAATCAAGAAACTAAACATAAACTATACAAGAAAAATAAACTGAAGTACAAACTCACACCAGGTAAAAAGTACATAAATAAATAAATAAATAAAATGATACAGACAAATAATGAGAAAATAAATAGGTAAATAAATAAATAAAAAGCAAGAAAGCAAACATAATAAAATATACAACAAGAAAAATCGACAGATGAACAAACACAGAGGATTCAGTCGGAGGATTCGGGGAAAAAAGTGGCCTCATTTTCCAAAAGTTTGACACCTTTATTGTTGCTCAGTAAAAGAGTGAGATGCAAACTTAGCAGCTGATTTAAAAAAATCAAAAATGGCCAAAATATTTCTTCAAAGTTTGTCAAAAAATTTAAAGAAAGAAAAAAGCCAAAAAATTTGAAGAAAAAAAGAATTGCCACACAATTTTCTTTAGAAATCACAAAACTTTTAAAGAAGAAAAAAGAAGTTGAAACGAAGAAGGCAATTTCTTAAGAAAACTTTTATTTTCATTATTTCTTTTTTAATTTTGGTGGATGTTGAAAAAAACATTTTGGCATTTTATTTCTTAAAAAAACTTTTGTTGAGAAATCATCTGGACAGTTATTACTATTATTATTATTATTATTATTATTATTATTATTATTATTATTATTATTTTAATTTTTTGGTGATTTTAAAAGACATTTTCTTGTTAATTTCATGGGCATTTTTAAAAAATACATGACTTTTCCAGGTTTGCAATGACCGTATGAACCCTGCATG
>NC_142195.1:30366841-30374341 GCF_026936395.1 Plectropomus leopardus
CCGCCAAGGCCGGTGCTGCCTCGCTGCGGCCGGTGTGTCCCGCTGCGTCGGTGTGTCCCACGCCGCTGCTGCTCGCTGCATTCGTCGTGCCCCTGCAGGCCGGTGCTGCCTCGCTGCGTTGGTGTGTCCTGCTGCGTCGGTGCGTCTCGCTGCGTCGGTGCGTCTCGCTGCGTCGGTGCATCCCGCTGCGTTGGTGTGCTGTGAGCTGAGTCTGAGGAGCTGGTTTTTGTGTGGAAGGTGTTCAGGAGGACATAAAACATTTAAAGTAGCTCTTCTTAATGTTTTCGGCTCATTACCTCTGAACACAACACGCCGCCTCCTGATGGGAGCTCGCTCTATCGCCACTTCTGCTTTCTACTTTGATATTAATTACACGCGGGACGGGGAGCTTTTTGTACTTAATGACTTTTTAAAACAAATGAAATCTGTTTTGCTCCACATTGTTCTCTGTTGTATTTCTATATTTGTTTTCCCCGTTTTGTAAACTCCACATAACCTCGTCTTTGGGGTTTATGTGATAATTACTTTCTCGGAGAATCTCTGACTTATCTCTTCTGTTCACTGGCCCATTTGTATTTCTATATTACTATACTGTGTCACGCTGATCATGAAATTAATTCAGAGTATATTTGTTGGAAACACGAGAAATGGAGTAATACAGTCGTTCTTTATTCAGCATGACACAGCATACGAAGACAAAGCTGCATCTCCTGCAGATAGTGGCACAAAAAGGGTGTTTTTCAAACGAGATGTCACCGCACAAAGAGCTCTTGTCTTTTACAGAAGATGTGTTGCATTTCCAGTGGAGATAAGGCACGAAAGGTTGATGTTTACTGACACAGATCGCTTGTTTCCAGCTGGAGGAGAGGCATGAAAAGTGGTTGTTTCTTACAGAGACATCACTGCATTTCCAGCGGAATAGTGGCATGTGAAGCTTTTTTTTCCAGCGAGGACAGTGGGCACTAAAGTGTTTTTGTATTGGGACACCGTTGCATGTCTGCTGGGAATAGTAAGAGAAAAAGGGGTGGTGTTTTACGATATGGATGAAAAGCAGTTGTTTTTTTACAGTGGCATTGCTGGATTTCAAACGGGGTTAGTGGCACAAAAAGCTGTTGTCTTGTACAGAAAATAGCTGCATTTCCTGTAATATTAGTCACACAAAGAGCTTTTGTTCTTCTCTGAGAGATCACTGTTTTTCCTGCAGGATGTGTTTTAACCAAGATATGGCTGAAAAGCAAAGTGATTATTTTATACTGAGAAATCAGGGATTATGACATCTCTGTTTCCTGTTGGGATAATAACACAAAACGCTGTATTTCACTGAGACACTGCTGCATGTCCTGATGAACTGTGGCACAAGTCCTGTTTTTCTGCTCTGATGGCTGTGGGATCAAAAATGTCAGTTTGAATGGGTTTCAATGGAGCATTTTTGGACCTGAACAGTCTGAATGTAACTATTTAGTTTCCACAGTGTATTTTAGACTTATTGTAGGAGCTGAGCTGCAAATTCACTGATTACACTCAGATACACAATCTGGACTACATTTAGGACACATGCATCAACACACACACAGTTATCACAACAGGAAGAAGAAGAGAGACTCAAATGCATCAAACAGCCCCTAAAGGGTTAAAGTCTTTTTCCAAGTGCTCCAGATGTGAGCGAACAGCATCGATCATCACAGAAGATGGAAGATGTTCAGGACATCTCCCGTCCCATCTCGGAGACGATGCGATACATAAATATCATAAAGCTGTCTCGGTGGACAGAGCAGGACGATGATTCAGAGAGCGGTCAAACCTAAACGTGTCTCTGATGGACGTCAGCAGCAGCAGAGTGAGTTAACGAACGTTGAGGGAAGAAAAAGAAAATCTTTCAAACATTTTTCTGAGCACTTTGGTGGATTGAATTTCAAGGGCACAGGTAGATGGGTTTAAGTTGGATACGGCCTCGAGTCACGAGTCTTAACACATCAAACAAACGAATCCAACACGGCAGCAATCTGTGAGCAGATAGGCGCTCTCCAGCACCGGCAGCTTGATTACAAAGAAGCTTAGAAATCTGGTTATTTCTTGGAGGAAGGTTCATCTGCCGCGCGGTTAATTACATCTCAGATGAGTTTATATACGTCTGATATAAACTGTGCTCTTGCAGTTTTAATTTCCAGCTCAGTTTTTTTCTTTCATGTGACAAAGAACAAAAGAGTTTTTCCCCGCTCTGCTTTTCTTCTGTCTCTCATTCATGCATGAATATTTAACAAGGCAGAAGAGGATTTGTTGGCTTCTCAGATTAAAACTTCTAATAGAATCCGGAGAGGAAGAACAGGTGAGACTGAAATAATTCACAAGTTTTCTCTGCGTCCAAGGTTAGGGATCTGTTCGAGCAGAGGAGACGAGACAAACAGCTCGGATTTAGCGGAGGGATTAAAAATTCAAGGAGGACAAAGTTTGGCTGGTATTAGAAAGCAGATTAGCTATAACTGCTGTTAAGCAGAGGCGCTTTTACCCAACAACAATGAGACCGTTTACTTACAAACCAGCGTTACAAAGCGCTTCACACAAAACAAAGACGCAAAATCAACAGAAACCAGTGACATCTAATCTCGAGATAACCACGTCGAGAATAACAGCCAGCGTCAGGAAACAGAGTAAAATCAGACACGAGAGTCCTGGAGACCGAGCCTGCACTTTTCGGAGGGACGTTCGTGAGTTATTTTAATGCCTTTGCACCAACGGCAGCCGTGATTTCATGTTTTCAGGATGTGTACCCATCTGTCATTTTTGTGAAAGCAGTATCTCAAGATCTCCTTCAGGGAGTTTAATTGAATTTAGCCTAAACGTCCAACTCAACCGTAATCTGATTAGTTTTGGTGGTCAAAGGTTGAGGTCACTGTGCCTTTTTGTCCATCTCATTATTACTAACGTCATTGCCCAAAAACACCTTTCAGGGAGTTTCCTTAAATGTGGCACAAACTTCCACTTGGACTTGAAGGTGAATAAGATTTTGGTGGTTCCAGGTCGAGGCCCCTGTAACCTAGTGTGTCTTATTGTTGTGAACTTGATAGCTCAAGATCAGCATCAACGACAGCCGTGGCTTTATGTTTCCGGCAAGTGTGTCCGTCCGTCTCATTTTCGTGAAAGCCATATCTCAAGATCTCCTTCAAGGAGTTTCATCAAATTTGGCACAAACATCCTCTTGGACTTAGAGATAAACTGATTACATTTAGTTGGTCCAAAATCACTCTGACCTTGTGTTCCTGTCATCCTTGTGAACCCAAAATCTCAACAAGACCTTTAAAGATTTTTTCATATTTGGCACAAACATCCACTTGAACTCGACTGAAGCCGACTAGAGTTCAGTGTTTGGAAGTGTTTTGTAGTTGTTTGGCATCTCTATCTGGTTCTTTTTAGCCCTTTTTTTTGGTTGTTTGTGTCTCTGTGCTTTTACTGCTTCTATTTGTAGTCTTTTTGCATTTCTTTGTCGACATTTTGGGTCCCTTTGTAGTCATTTTGCATCTCTTTTTCTGGCAATAAATGAAACGATTTTGGATGGGCAGAGGACGGGTTTTTTGAGAAGACACTCGTCTTGTCACATGTAAGCTTTCGAGAGCACCGAGATAAAATTATGAGACACAGAAATAATTAAAAACTCTGCCGTCGAAGGAAACAATTCACGGCTCATTACGGCTCATTAGCCTGAAATGTTTCTTCAAATGAAAGTCGCAGAAATGGAGTGCAATAAATACGGACATTAAAGACACGAACACTAACTATTAATTAACTTTAAAGACTTTATCACACTCATTATTCTGAAGTAATTAACTAAGATGACATTAAGATTTAACAGATTCCAAAATATTAACTTTCTGATTCGAAACTTCAGACATTAAAAGACGATTTACGTGTTGACTGCAGATTTTCACTGACAGTCTTTGGGTCGGCAGTTTGTTATAAAAAGAGCTGAGACTTTAACCCTTAAAAACCTGCATCGACATCAGTTTTCTTGTGCTGCAGCCGGACGCCTTTCACAAGCATTTAAACCTCTGACACGACAAAAAATGCGCTGATTTCTCTCAAAAACAAAACATAAAACGTATTGAGCAACTTGGCAAGAAATGTCCCACAAACTCCAAAAAATGTAAATAAATATTTAAAAATATGCAAAAGGTGACAAGGAAACGATCTAAGATTGGCTGAGAGGGATAATTAATTATTTTCAGTTTTTTTTCCTTGTAAATTATGTATCTATCTTTATCTAACTAATGTCTTGTTGATGTTTTTTAATCTTTATTTTAAGGTATTTTTGGTAACTTTAAAAAAAAAAACAACAAATTTCCTGTTGATGTTTTTTTGGATTATTTTCAGGTAATTTTCTCGTAATTTTCTACTTTTTTCCCTTTTTTTGTTTATTATTAGTTCATTTGAACAATCAAATGTCCTGCTAATTATGGGCCCATTTCTTGTTAAGTTGCTCACGACCTTCTTTACAGTTTTTTGAAAGAAATCCAGCCACTTTGCTCCGGTTTTCAAAGGTCAAACAAACGCAGGCTGACCTCGGTCGGTTTTTGTCATAATGCGTGTGATGTCACATCTCAGGTCAGCGAGACTCGTGGTTAACTAAGGGCGTCCTGATTGACGGCGTCATCCGTGTTTCACAGTGTATCTGTGATTACCCAGCAGACCCTCAGAGAGCGCTGAGGGACAACCTCGTCTCCTTTCTGTCTTTTGTTGTTTGAGGAGCGTCGCCCCAGCTGACACGCAGCGAAGGAAACACTCGGCTTGTTGAGAAAAACGAGCCTGCACACGGGTCATGGTAACAGATGTTTAAAATAGTGACGAAGTGAAAGGAACTGGCAGCGCTGAGCAGTTGGTGTGTGAGGTCAGAGGTAGTGAAAGGATTTATTAAAGTAAAAAGACCACAAAGAGATTCAGAACAACCACAAAGAGACACAAAATGGCTACAGGAGATTCAGGACAGCTGCAAAGAGATGCGAAATGACTGTAAAGAGACATAAAATAACTTCAGAGACTCAACATGACTACAAAGAGATGCGAAATGTCTTAAAAGTGACATAAAATGACTGCAAAGACACTGAAAACAACACATGCAGAACGACTACAAAGCGATGCAAAACACCCATGAAGAGAAACAAAATGTCTACAAAGAGTCTCAAACACCAACTAAATAATTCAAATTCTTCAGGCTGTTTATTCGGAGATTCATCACACTGAAAAAACCTCGTTACTTTTAACACCGTAAACATTTTGAGGACGTTGGTCCAGCTGACGAGAGCTTCCTCGCTGCCGTTCCACAGACAGATTTTCCTGCAGCTCCTGATTCAGGATTCATCGCCTCCCGCGTGCCAAACAGATCCGGCGTCCTGCTGCAGCTCGTCGTCAGCAGCAGACGCCGATTTGGGTAAACAGGGCGAATCTATGACATCTCAATTAGGAGGCGTGAGACGCTCGGCTCTCCTCTGTGCTGCCCTACTTTACACTTCAGCCTGATAAAACACCTCTTTTTAAAACCTGAATCTCGTCTCATCTGCAGCGTTGTGCCTCAAATGCTCCAAAACTCGTCATCCGTCCTGGTTTCTGTCTGTTTTCAGTCTTCATCACGGCGACGTTATTCAGCCGCCTGCAGGTGACCGTCAGAGCAATAACCCGGACCACCCAGAGAGCGCCGAGAACGATGTATTCTACACACTCACTGACGCCGTGTTATTTATCATCTCAGCACTAACGGCAAACACAGATCGCCCCGAGCTGCAAAGACTCAGCAGCAGCAACCAAACAGGAAGCAGCAGAGCTAATACATTACACACACACACACACACACACACACACACACACACACACTGTATATTTAATATATATAACACATAAACAGCACAGGCTGAAGCTGGAGGAGCAAACCTCACACTGCAGAGACAGAAACAGCTACACATGTGGTCGTTTATTATAAGACCTTATTTTAACGACACGTTCAGAAACAGTTCATCAGATATTCAATAAAAAACATTTTTAAAATACTCGTCAACAAATAGAACTGAAGCATCAATGACTGTAACGCAAACAACTACAAAAAAAGCAAATTACTACAAAGATACACAATACTACATAGTGATTCAAAACAACTACAAAAAGACACAAAATGACTGATGATATGCAAAACTACAACAAACAGACGCAGCAAAACTACATACAGACTAAATGTCCTAAAAGAGATGCAAAATGACTACAAAGAGGTGCCAAACAACTACAAAGATACAAAATGCCCCAAAAGAGATACAAGCAACTACAAAATGATGCAAACCAACTACAGAGACACAAACAACAACAAGATACAAAATAACTGCAGAGAATCGCAAAACAACCTCAAAGAGACACAAAATGCCCCAAAAGAGACTCAAAACAACTACAAAGAGATGCAGAGTAACTACACAGAGATGCAAAACAACCAGAAAGAGACACAAAATAACTACAAAGATGCAAAAGGACAAGAAATAGACACAAAACACAAATAGATACACAACGACTACAAAGAGACACCAAACCAGCGCAGAGTTTGTGTGTCTCGCTGCTGCGTGGGAGAGGCTGAGGGGCCCTTTGCTCCTCTGTGCCCGGGGGCCCGTCGTCCCCTCATCCGTCCATGGATCTGAGAGAAATCCGCGGAAACATTTTCTGATTTATGACAGTTTAAATCTAAAAGAAAAAGCAGTCAGTGTGTTTTTCTGTCATTTCTTAACTTTCTCTAAAAGTCAATGAAACATAATTTTATTAAATTACATATCTGCAGCACTTTGAGATACTTTTATTACGCTTTTATAGATTTTACACGTGTGACTGCTCGTCTCAATAATCGGTAATCAATGATTTCGTGAAGAAGTGATGAATTTGTTGTGGTACGAGCTGTTGGTCGATTCATCGTAGGCGACTCTTTGGTCAGTATTTGATTTTAAATGAGCTCTGTGGATATTATGGGATGCCGTGGTGTCACCTCCGGCTGTGTCGCATAAATAATTGACTCGGTGTTGAGTTGTGCTGCCGAGCGTCTCTCTGTCGGCCTAATGTACATATGTATTTATACTTCAGTATCCAGAAACGAGAGTCTTTCTTTTTGTCCGTCTGTCTCTGCGTCCGCTTCTGCAGGAGGACACCTGAGTGTCTCAGCAAGCAAGAACAGAAATATTTCCCTCTGAACGGCTCAGACTCAGCAGAAGGACTCAGACTCAGCAGAAGGACTCAGACTCAGACTCAGACTCAGCAGAAGGACTCAGACTCAGCAGAAGGACTCAGACTCAGACTCAGACTCAGCAGAAGGACTCAGACTCAGACTCAGCAGAAGGACTCAGACTCAGACTCAGCAGAAGGACTCAGACTCAGCAGAAGGACTCAGACTCAGACTCAGCAGAAGGACTCAGACTCAGACTCACTCAGACTCAGCAGAAGGACTCAGACTCAGCAGAAGGACTCAGACTCAGCAGAAGGACTCAGACT
>NC_142195.1:30376841-30421841 GCF_026936395.1 Plectropomus leopardus
GAGATTTATAGAGATCTGATTTTTGATTGTCCCACAATGATCTATCACTCCGCCACTGATGTGTGGTGTTTGTGGGCGCGCGGCGTGATGTTTGTTGTTTGCCGCTCCATTAAACCACGCTCGAGGATAGCGATCATTACCCTGTTAAATGGTGGCGAGTGTGTGTGTGTGTGTGTGTGTGTGTGTGTGTGTGTGTGTGTGTGTGTGTGTGTCACTGACAGCAGAAATAAAGCCCGGTCATTTCTAGAAGTAAGGCATTAAACTCAAAGACAGAGACAGAGGAGGTCATGCTTTATAAATCAAACTGAATTAATTTCTTCAAATTTGGCACAAACGTCCATTTCTGCTCTCGAGTTAAACTGATGAGAGTTTGATGTTTGAAGTCAAAGTCATTGTGACGTTGTTTTTCTGTTTTTCTGTGGGACCCTCTTGGACTCAACAATGAACTGATTAGATTTTGGTGGTTAAAGGTCAAAGGTCAAGGTCATTGTGACCTTGTGTCCTAAGTGATATATGTAAGCGATATCTAAAGAACACCTTTAGACAGACATCTTATATCCACAATTTTGATCTTCGTAGCGTCTTTGCAGCATCATCCATATTTGAAGCGTTGTCTTGTATCGTGACTCGTCCGGTCGTCCTCCACTTCACTCTGCTGATTTTTGGCATCAGGTGATTGTTTTTGCATCATGTGACGAAGCGCTGTGAACCCTCTATAGAAACGTCTCTCAGTACGGTGATGTTGAATTCCTTCACAGTCTTTCCCACGTATATGAAATGAGTGTGGACAGACATGGATGTAAACTGAAACCTGACTGGTTGGCGGAGGCGTAGCTATAAGGCGAGGCGGTAATTCTTGTCTCTTGTTGCTTTAATGAGAACAAACGGCTGATTTCAGTCAAACTCCAGCTGCTGTTATCACAGAGGAGACAGACCACGGACGCGTTAAGACCATCAGGCAGTGAGCGAATGTTTCCTCGCTGTTTACTGATGCGGTCACGCTGTGGGAGGAGGACAGATTACATACTGTACGTGTCTTACAGAGACAGAGGCCTTCACACCTTTGCAACATCTGACTGGAGTCTCGAAACATCAGAGTGTCTGAATGTTCCTCGGATTAATTTACACTTTTACCCTTCAGAAATGTGATGCACTGTCACATGAAGTGACTCTAAATGTCACACTTTGTGCCTCAGAGGCGCGCAGTGCACCTATCAACATGAAACCCCGAAACCTGCACATCGCCCCTCGACCTGCAGGAAACAATTTAGAGTTCTGCAGAATGGCGTCTCTCTGTTTGCCAAAAATGTGAAAGATCTTAGAAATGTGCTAAAGCCCTCGAAATCTCCTAAAATCCGAAGAACATCCCAAAATCCGAGGAATGTCCTGAAATCCTTGAATTGTCCTAAAATCCTAGAAATGTCCTAAAATACTAAAATGTCCTAATGTTTAATGTTTACGTCCTTAAACCCTAGAAAAGTCTTGAAATCCTAGAAATGTTCTAAAATCTTTGAAATGTTCTTAAATCCTAGAAATGTCTTACAGTCATCGAAATGTCCTAAAATCCTTGAAATTTCCTAAAATTCTAGAAATGTCCCAAAATTTTGGTATGTCCTTAAATCCTAGAAACGAGCTAAAATCAGAGAAACGTCCTAAAATTCTAGAAACATCCTAAAATCCTGGAAATGTCCTGAAATCCTTGAAATGTCCTAATGTTGGGCTGTAAATGAAAGACCTCCTGCGGTGGTCTTTCATCCCTTTTTTAAAGGGTTAAGATTGATGGCTTCTTTGCTGAGTCATCAGTTTTTTGGGGCAAAAACACCTTTTGTGTGAAAAGCTGCTGCTACAGGAAATACGTGCAGGAAATGACAGAAGCAGCTCAGTCAGGCGAAGAGAGGACGAACAGGAAAAACCAGAAGATGATCAGCGGTTTTCGTGGCACAGACTTCGCTGTGCCTCCATTAAAAGCGGCTGTTTTTTGCAGAGACTTCGTCATGAAAAATGGCTGTTTTTAAATGTTTTTTAATATCTGTTTTTGGCTGTTTTTTTATCGAGACATCGTCACAAAAATACCTGCGTTCTTCCCCGATATGTTGCTGCGTTTTTTGCCGGGACGTTGCCATGAAAAGTGACTTTTTTAGCTCGAACATGTTGAGCAGCTGGATCACACAGAGCTCTGTAAAGTTGCAGATGGATTTCAGGGTGAACGTTGTTTAAAAGAAGATAATTAATTTCCTCTTAAATGGATTTGATGCGCTGCTGAAAAGCTTTGATGCAAAAAAAAAAAAAACCAACACTTCCTTTGATTTTAATCCCTCTGAGATGCAGATTTATCAACAGCTGGGACAAAAAAACCCACATCGAGAAAACAAAGCAAACTGTATCATGGTGGTTTCCTGTGAGCTGGCGGTGTGTGTGTGTGTGTGGCTGCAGGAGGACGGCGAGCTCTCAGTAATCTGTGCAGCGATTGGTCTAAGCGCTCCCTGGAGGGGGGCGTGTGCAGAGGTCAGCGAGCTCATTCCTTCACCTCTGAGCTCCTGCTGGGGCCAAAGCAGCGCTGCGACCCGGCCGGTGAAACGGCTTGGCTGCACGCTGTGACCGCCGCCGCCTCAGAGACTGAAAAGTGCAGCGCTCAGCACAGAGAGAGAGCGGCGGGCTGTCAGGTGACCCCGCCTCTCAGAGGAAGAGCTGAAATCAGTTTATTTCTCTGCTGCTCCTGATTCAGAGCTGATTTTAGAACATGTTCTTATTCTCGCCGTCAAAAAAATCGCTCTAAAATAAGAACCATGACATAGAACATTCACGCTTTGTGCAGCGGAAAGCTTCTGTCCTCAGCGTCATCACGCCATGACCTCATGTTACCTCACATACATGCAAACCTAGTATTTTGCTGGAGTAACGCCTGCACACACTGCATGTGTCAGTGTCACGAAATCTTTCCCCTGGAATACAGGTTAACAGATTGCCGCAGCCACAGTCCAGAAGTGCAGCGCTGCTCAGCTGCGGCACATGTAGAGAAAAGGTGGCTCACTGATTTTAGCTGCGGTAGATTTTATGCGGGAGCTGCACGGCTTCATAAACGAGTGAAATGTGGAATTACAGCACTCACAGCAGCGGGCCACTCTGCAGCAGCACTGCAGCAACAAAAGCTGTCAGTGTGGACAAAGCAAGCGTGTGTGAGCTGCAGCAGTCCAGCAAAGTTGCTGTCATGTGCTGCTCATGCATACAGTGTGTTGTAGGTGTTATGCCAGAATTTCCTGCTGTACTTTGCTGTATTAACCTCCAGGCGATAATTCCAGTTTGTTACTAAAGTCTCTTCAAACATTCATCAATAATCAGATAAATATTTTCTGCAGATGGACTAATTGACAAATCAGTTGAGCTCAGTTTGATTAGAACGTTTCCTCATCATGTTTGCAGTCTTGTTGCATTTAAATGTATATTTATTAAATCTGAGCATTTAGGGAAAACAAAACAAGAGTAAACACAGAGACTGATGAATTCACGACGTGCTAAATAAAACATCAGTTTGAAGTTTGAAATCATGGCGAGATAAAAGGCTGCACTTTTTACATTTTCTGAATTTCATTCCAAGCAGACGATGAGAATAAAGTGTATTCATCTTCTTGCACCTGCCTCCAAAAATTAATGATATTCAGAATTACAATGCAGCTGGGTGCTGGAATACATTGACACCTCTATCAGGGATGTGAGCGCACGAGGTCCAGAGCAGCGACTCCGAGCTGTGGGGGGGTTATTTTACAGCGTCCACGGGGAAGTGGGAACATTGTGAAGCTGCTAATTTGAAAAAATATAAATGATTGTTTGACAGAGCTGCACACAGAATATTAATCAGGATCACTTTTTTGTGATGGACAATGATTTTCATGGAAAACTCGGCTGCTGATCAAATCAGGAGCTTCCTGAATTAACAGCAGCTTGAAGAGCTGTCATGCAGCAACAAAACGGAAACCTCAGAGGCTGAAATACAGAAGTACGAAAAGCTGCAGTTTTCAGTTTTGGGGTTAAGGTTAGGCCATTTCTTGTTGCTTGTTGGCTTTTTTCCATGTTTTTGAACTAAATCAAACCAATGTGCTTGAGAGGGTTAAATCCCCAAATCATGGTGTTTTTTTAGGGACCTGTCGCTGTTTTTCCTGCTGGAAAAGTGCCACAAAAGCAGTTTAGTTTTATAGAAGTTCTTTGGATGAATAAATGATGGATTGTTGGCGACCTGCTGGAGATAACTTAAGTTAGACACAGACAAATATGTTTAAACTTTCGTCATTGTGGACACACAATGATACAATTCTCCAAAATTCAATCATTCAGTAAATTTTACTGAAACCATGAGCACCGAACGACAATATTATCAGCAGAAGAAGAAGAGAGATGCAAAAAGAGATTAGTAGATGTAAAAGACTATTTTTTTAAAAAGCAAAGGAAAAATGTCCAGTGAACTACATTCATAATTGTATATTTAAAGTTATTTAACAGAATAATTGTAACTTTTAAGCACTTTTTCAGGTTATTTCTAGTTTTTTTTTCACAGATTTCTTGCTAGTCTTTGGGTCATCTCTTATTTTAGTGATCATTACCTTCTTCCTGTGTTTTCAAAATAAAAAAAGCAAATTTGCCCAAGTTTGAAGGGTTAAATAAACATTTTAATTGTTTTTCCACCTTCACTGAGCATCAGTTTTGTGTGAAATAAATTAAAACCTGTCCTATACAGACACTTGTCCGAAATATAAGCCTGCTGATGTCACTGATTTAAGCGAACAGTCGCCCGGCTGAAGCTGTCGTGAATGTTTGGTACATAAGTGAACCAGTTCATATGTGACGGCTACAAATTATTCAGATTACAAGCTTTCCAAATACTATTTCTGACCTTCTCTGGTTTAAACTGGATCTGTTGTTTAAAAGACGGCAGCTTTCTTGCTTTCTGATTGAACAAAGTCAAATTTATTAATTGCATTCACGTTTAGGTAAATTGAACGATATACTTTTTATTTCCACGTTTGATAAAAACTGTGATTCTGTGGGTGTTTTCTGCTTTAGAGCTGAAAACTTCACACCATCCCAGCCTCACAGTTTGTAGTGTTACTTAACATCCACTCTATCGTCACTCGAAGCGAGCGCGATGTGAACGTGACAGTTGGAGTGGGTGGAGGGGCTCTCGAGCCGATCTGACGGGGCTGTGGGGGCAGAGGGGGTTACACATGAAGCACGCCACCTGCAGCCGCCGCGCCTCCTCGCAGGTCGAAGCACTCGAGCCGAGTTCAAGGCGCTCTCACAGAGCGGCCTCGGCGCCGTCGGCCCTGACGTCGTGCCCGCCGTGCACACACCTGCCGCCTGACTGCCTGCAGCTGTCAGCACACACACGTAGCGCCAACAAAACAACACGGAGAGAATCGCTCCTGTCATGTGTCGTGTCTCTTATCGATTCCTGAGGCAGATAATCGCTCACATGTCGACATGAAGACATGCACACGGGCTCAGACGACCGGAGCGTGTGTTCAGCGGGGGGCGCAGAGGAAAACAAAACACGGCTCCATCTGATGGGTGTTTACAGCTGTACGGAGGAGAACTCAGGCGGGGGTCCATGCAACACCGTAAATCACGGCGCCGCACGACGTCTCAGCCCGACAATACGACAAACAGGAATAATAACCGTCTGAACACAGATTCAAACACTTCTGGGAATTCTCTCTGTGTCTGATTTCCAGGATCATTCTCCTGCTGTTTCTACACGTGTGTGCTTCTTGCAGACATGTGAACAAACCGCAGACATGTTGCCGTCCAGATCAGTCGTTTTACACGCGTTACTGACGCGTTTAAAACCACCGAACTCATGACACAACAGAGGTTAAGAAAATAAAGGCGGAGCAGTTGATCAAGTTTGATTTGGGTCTTCACCATAAATTTTGCTTCATTTATTTATTCACTGCAGTGCTGTGTCACATAGGCTTGTTATATATACTCTTTATTTATGCATATATTAAAACGATGTAATAATAAAATAAAAGACCACAAAAAGACCTGTTTATCAATGAAAGTTCAAGAAATCAATTCTTAAAGAGACGATTTTTGTAAAATGTCAATAAATGCAAGATGCTTTGAGGCTGAGTGGATTCCCGGCAGAAAAAGCAGCGATTTATTTTCTTGTGCGGCACTATTCCAGCAGGAAACACAGCAATATCTCGGGTAAAAAAACGAACATTTTTCATGGTGCTGTCCCGGCAGGAAAAAGCAAACTCCTCTGTAAAAAAAAAAACAAACACTTTTGGTTAAAATCTGCTGCTTTTTGTAGCGCTATTGCAGCAGGAACCCAACCATGTTTCAGTGAAAAACAGCTGCTTTTCTTGGCACTATCCCCACAGGAAACACAAAAATGTCCCAGTAAAAAACCCCTCTTTTTCGTGGCACTATCCCTGCACTAAACGCAGCGATGTCGTCGAAAACAAAAACACTTCCTGGGGCACTAACCCAAGTGGAAAAACAGAGGTGGTTCCCACATAAATACCCTTTTTTGTCTAAAAAGCAGCTAGAAACAGCTGCTGTGGATAGAGCTGCTGTGGGTGGAGCTGCTGTAAGTAGAGCTGCTGTGGGTGGAGCTGCTGTAAGTAGAGCTGCTGTGGGTGGAGCTGCTGTAAGTAGAGCTGCTGTAAGTAGAGCTGCTGTGGGTGGAGCTGCTGTAAGTAGAGCTGCTGTGGGTGGAGCTGCTGTAAGTAGAGCTGCTGTGGGTGGAGCTGCTGTAAGTAGAGCTGCTGTGGGTGGAGCTGCTGTGGGTGGAGCTGCTGTGGGTGGAGCTGCTGTAAGTAGAGCTGCTGTAAGTAGAGCTGCTGTGGGTGGAGCTGCTGTAAGTAGAGCTGCTGTGGGTGGAGCTGCTGTAAGTAGAGCTGCTGTGGGTGGAGCTGCTGTGGGTGGAGCTGCTGTAAGTAGAGCTGCTGTGGGTGGAGCTGCTGTGGGTGGAGGTGATGCAGGGCCTCCACCTCCCACTGCTCTGAGCTGCTGTAGCTGCAGAATGATAAAGTGCGTCTCTCAGCGAGCAGTCAGTGTTAGGGTTAATTGCTACGACCAGATTGCCAAATCCTTTAGCTAATAGATCAGAGCACTTAGTATTGACCGCAGCTGTTTAGCATGCATGCTAATATTTCAGGAGTTAAGTATTCTGTCCAGTAAGTGGCCCGAGCAAGCGCCTAATCACAGAGGTGCTCAGAGTTCAGCCTGCTAAATTACACATTTAACATTGACATTGGTATTAAGCATGCAGTCAAATAAACGGCTAATTTACGAGCCTGACTAATGACTGATGTGTTTAGCATGCAGGCTAATGAGCGAGCTATTTAGCATGCGGGCTAATGAGTGAGCTGGAGGCTGATTAGTATTGCTCCACAGAGAGACGCCTCTGTTTGCTGTTTACTCATCTCATTCTCAGCCGCCTGGCAGATGCATGCACGCACACGCACACACACACACACACACACACACACACACACACACACACACACACACACACACACACACACAGAGGCTGACAGAGCGCGTGCGTGTGAATGTGGACAGCATGTGTTTTTAAATGTATGAGTGTGAATATGCAGCAGACAGTTCCACAGACGCTGAATTCAGAATCAGATCTCCCACCGTCACGGCCCATTTATTCCTCTCAAATTGGAAGTTTTTCACGCTGGAGAGACTTCCTCCTCTCCGACTCCTCCGGGGATAAGTGGCTCTCTATAATCACACGTCGAAAGGACAAGTTTCCATTTCATAACTTCTCACTTATTTCCTCTCCGTCACATGAGAGGAAGAGTTTACTGTAAACTCCAGAAAGAGCTCAGAAATAAAAATATTGAGCACTTTTCAAATTGAGTCACAATAATATTTAAAAAATAAAATGTAATAATGATAATAATAATAATAACAATAATAATAATAATAATAATTATTATTATTATTATTATTATTATAAAAACAACAATAATAATTTTAATAACATCCTCACCAAGAACAAAGCTTTTTGACATTTTTATATCCATTTTACTTTTAGTTTTTTATGCATCTGTGGCACTGATAGCCATGAGCAGAGTCATATTGTCAGGTTGTCTGTCTGTCCTATTCAATATTTCTGGGACGCCTTGAAGGAAGTCCTTAAAATTTGGCACAAACGTCCACTTGGACACCAGGATGAACTGATTTAGTTGTTTCCTGTCTTTGGTCAAAGTAACTGTGACCTTGTCTGTCTCATTCTTGTGATTTATGAAGGCCTTGAGGAATTTTTTTCTAAATTTGGCACAAACGTCCACTTGGACTCAAGATAAACTGATTATATATTGGTAGTCAAAGGTTAAGATCACTGTGACCTCATACATCCCCTTGTTATGAATGCAATATCTCCTTGAGGGAATTTCTTAAAATTTGGCACAAACATCCACTTGAACTCAAGATGATTAAATTTTAATGGTTTTTGGTTAAATTAACTGTGACCTCACATTTGTCTTATTCTTGTGAATGTGATATCTCAAGGATGGCTCCAGGGAGTTTCTTTAAACTTGGCACAAACATCCACTTGGACTCAACATTGAACTCATATGATTTAGGCAGATATAGGTTACAGTTCAAGGTCATAGTGACCTCAATCATCTCATCCTCCTGATCATAATATCTTGAGAGCACCTCGAGGGAATTTCTTCAAATTTGGCACATATGTCCACTTGGCCTAAGCAATGATGAGATTAGATATTAGTGGTTATAGGACAGAGTTTAAAGTCATTGTGGCCTTGTGTCTGTCTCATTCTTGTAAATGTGATATCTAAAGAATGACTTGACTTGAATTTTTCCAAATTTGGCACAAACATTCACTTATCTCATTCTCAAGAAGGAGATATCTTGATAAGACTAACAGAATTTTCTCAAATTTGGCACAAATGTGTGTGAATCATCCATATTTTAGAATTTGTAGCTTTTTTGCAGAACCATCCTTATTTGAAGAGTTGTCAGCTGTGAGTCTGGACAGACATGAATATAAGCTGGTTGAAAGAGGCGTACAACCACGAGGCAGTAATTCTAGGTTTCCTTCTGCCTAATAGGCGCTCATTCTCTTTTGCTAGGAAATCTCTGAGTTACATCAAACATATTGTTCGTTTGACTGTTAAATGTAACAGCCAGCGTTTAATGAGACTAATACTGCTGTGTACTTATTTCATTATGTCTGCACGCCCCGTGTCTCAAACCACACACACAAACAAAGCCTCGTTGTTAAGCTGCTGTAGTGATATTGATTATGTGGAAGCGGACAAACTTAAGTGCTCATTTTGTTTAGTGCTGACTGCTCAACCCTCAAAAAACTGCTGTGTGTGTGTGTTTGAATTCAGCAGCCCCACATGAGGCACACCGAGTTTAGGGGATGGTCTGATAGTGTGTGTGTGTGTGTGTGTGTGTGTGTGTGTGTGTGTGTGTGTGTGTGTGTGTGTGTGTGTGTGTGTGTGTGTGTGTGTCAGTAGATGATTATTACATTTACTTGCAGCGTTTCCTTCACAAATGGCGTGTTTACCTGAGCTCTAACAAACATAGGTGTTTTGTAGCAACTTGTCATTGTTTCCTGTGGCTTTTTAGCTGTTAAACATGGTGATTTGTAGCAACCCATAACTGTGTTTCCCGCTGCTATTTAGGGACCAGTCATGGGTGTTTGCGACCTGTCACTGTATTTCCAGCTACTTTTAAGGCAACAAATGTGTGTTTTTGTGTCCTGTCACGGTATTCCATGCTGCTTTTTAGGCATTAAGTCAAGGCAAGTCAATTTTTTTTGTAAAGCACATTATCACAAAACACAGTTTGCCTCAGAGGGCTTTAAAGCGTACGACATCCCTCTGTCCTTAGACCCTCACATCGTCCAAGGACAAACTCCCCCCAAAAAACCCCTGTAACGGGGAAAAAATGGAAGAAAATTGAATTGTTTTGTTGCAACCTACCACAGTATTTCCAGCTGCTTTTTAGGCACCACATATATGTTTTGTAGCAACTCCTCACTGTATTTTCAGCTGCTTTCATGGCACCAAACATGGGTGTTTTGTAGTGACCCATCAGTGTGTTTACAGCTGCTATTTAGGCAATAATCATGGGTGATTTGTAGCAACCAGTCGCTTTGTTTCGAGCTGTTTTTGAGGTACAAGACATGGGAGTTTTGTAGCAACCAGTCCCTGTGTTTCCAGCTACTCTCCAGTCACCAATCATGTTTTTTTGTAGCAACTCGTCACTCTGTTTCCATCTGCTCTTTAGGCACAAAACCCGTCCCTGTTTTTCCAGTTAATTTTTAGTTGTGTGTATTTTTTATTTTACTTGTTTATTTTATTTATGTCTTTTTACTGCAGAGGCAGCTCAGTATTAAGAAGAGAAAATCTTTCTTTTCAGTTTTAAAAACAAAATTTCAAACCGTATAAAATCAAGAAGACAGCTTTCAAATGAAAACATTTCAATTCTATGAAATAATTTCAGCGTTAAATCAGCAGTTTTATTTTCAGTTTCACTCAAATCCTTTTTTTCCCACAAAGAAAACGTGAAGGATGAACTTTAAGAAGAGATTCCTGCAGATGAGATGCACCTTTATATAACGAGCCCTCCTGGGTACAAAACATTAGCACATATGGCAAGTATTTTATGTAAAGTAGTGCCACAGACACACACACACACACACACACACACACACACACACTAATTACAGTGATTTGGGCTGAAATGATTCTCAGTTTCGTCTTTGGCAGTGCTCAGCTGAGTATGTGTGTACTCATTACGAATAAAGACAACAAACACCCCCAGCCCCCTCACACACACACACACACACACACACACACACACACACTGACAGGCGTAATGACGGGTTCAGCCTCGGTGGATTCACCAGAATCGAACACGATGCTCTCGCTAAACTTTTCCTCTGGCAGGCTGGCGTAACGTGACATTAAACAGCCTGAACGCTCGATTATCGTCAGCGATGAGCTCGTGTTGAGAAGAGAGACGCCGACAACCAGCTGAGGAGACGAGAGGAAGACACGCAGACAGCAGAGATAAGACAGCACCGAGTCAGAACCTCTCTGACCGACATCGTCATTTAAATGTCAAACTTTTAAGTATTTCTCCTTGAACTGACTCCAAAACTCCTCCTGTGCTCTCCGTACGTCCGCGAGCTCCCACTGAGATCGCCGCAGCCGAAGTTTGATTTCATTTGCCCTTTTTGTTGTAATTTGATTGGACAGAGCTTTATTATTTATAATGCATCTTCGGTTAACAGTTTAGATCAGATATACTCAGCCTGCTTTGCTTAGGGGCCACTGTGAAATGTCAGGAGGCCGGGGCCACTCACAGCAGCCCCATGTGTTTCTAGGATTTTAGGAACTTTGTAGAATTTTAGGACGTATTTCAGATTTTAGGACATTTCTCGTATATTAGGATGTTTGTGGGATTCTTGGACATTTTGATGATTTTAGGACATTTTTCAGGATTTAAGGAAGTTTCTCAGATATTAGTACATTTAAAGGATGTTCAGTGACTTTAGGGCATTTATGGGATTTTTGCACATTTATAGGATTTTAGGATGCTTCTGGGATTTTAAGATGTTTGTATTATTGTAGGACATTTTTAGGATTTTAGAACATTTGTGAGACTTAAGGGAACTTCTAGGATATGAGGACATATCTAGGATTTTAGATCATTTCTGGGATTTTAGGATGTTTGTGAGATTTTAGCACATGTGTAGGATCTTAAGAAATTTCTAAATTTAAGGACATTTTATAATTTCAGGAAATGTTTGCAGGATTTTAGGACATTAGGGTCTTCGCTAGGACCTCTGCCTGGAGTGTAGGGGATCCGCCACTGGCACTTTTGCTGCCAGCTGCTAAAAAGTCCACTGTGTTCACCGGCTGGTGTCTGAGTGTACCTTTCTGCTGTGTGCTGCTGAGCAGAGGGACCTCTGTCCACCTGAGCAGGGGGACCTCTGTCCACCTGAGCAGGTGGACTTCAGTGTCTGTGAGAGCGCGGAGAGTGAGGCGGGACAGTAAAATTGTGTCCTGATTGGACTGAAACTGACTGTAGCTCCGTGAAGATTCTTCTGAGCCGACATCGTCTCAGTTTAACACTTGATATTTAACTGTTGGAAAACCGTTAAATAATTCAGCTTTAAGAGGAAAAAAGACAAAACAGAGAAGATGAGGAGGTGTTGATGCAGCTCTGGGCGAAGACAAGTTAAAGACAGCGGCTGTCTCAGAGAGTGGACGTGTCCTCTGTCCGTCAGTAATAATTAAATAGGGGGAGTGAAACCTGAGAGGAGTGCAACTAAGCACTTTGAGATTCCTCAAATTCAGCTTTTTTCTCTCTCACACACACTTTCTACATGCAAGCAGGCAAAGTGCACGTATGCAGATCTGGAGACGCAGTGCAGCACAGCGTCCTCCGCCCAGCTGCCCTCCGCCGCCGCCACCGCCACCGCCGCCTCGTCTCCTCAGCACGTCACAGGAAAGGTGTTAGCAAACGTAATGGCCTCGCAATTAAATGGGTGTGTTTGTTAAAGCAGCTTTTCTCCAGAATCATGTAATGCAATCAGCATAATTCAAAATACACTCGAGCTTTTCATCACACTCAAAGTGATTGAAAACATCTGCTGTCTGCCGACCGCCGCCTCATCCCTCCTGCCCAGTGTGTGTCTAGGGAATTTGTTTGCTGCCTCGATCATCTCCGTCTGTGATGGTTTTCAGTCCAGACTGACGGTTTCACGGCGCTGACGTCAGGACGGGCTGAGCGTGGATACCTGACCTCCGCCTGACGCGTCCCCTCAGCATTATTAACAACATTTTAACAACGTGAGGCCAGAATAAACCGGAGGGTTTTCCCCAAACATGATCAGACACAGGCGCAAAGAAAATGGCCAACTTTTAAAAAAAAAAAGAAAGAAAAGAAAAAATTTGTTGCACTAGGAAATAAATATATATAAAGTGTTTTACCGTTGTTGTAAGTTTATTTTGAAAAAGCCTGTCTGCATCAGACGAGCAGAAACTGAACATTTGTGATGAAAACTGATGTTTATTTTGAAAAAACACATTGCATTTAACACGCCGTCCCTGCACGCCAAAAATGGATGCAGGAGGACACGTGACTCGTGACTGGCCGCTGGTCAGAGTGATACCTGCTGATTTGGGGTGAAAACATGTTGTTTGTTTGTTGAGACGTTGTTTAGACGCTTTTTTAAGCTCTCTGGTACCTTATTTACACGTCGTAATGCTGAAAAATTGAAATGTCCATCGTAAAAAGGCTACTTTCTCAGATTAATTGTGAATTTTGATGTTAAAACATTAGTAGCTGTTAGTAATTAGTGCTACAGATTCACGGCGGAGTATTTATCCTCACTTCAAAGACGCGTGTGTTGAAACAGAAGAATAAGAAAAGAGTTGTCTGGAGGCAGGATTTCTCATCAGCAGCCGCTCTAAATAAAAGCTGGAGTTCAGGCTGCTCGAGTCTATTTGTGGCGGTCGGTAATGTCCATAGATCGTTGTGAGGGAGGATGAAAGGGAGACTAAATAAAGGAAATAAAGAGGTGCCGGCAGCAGCAGCCACATTCAGAGGAGCTGCTGTCTGTGAGCATGAGGAGACTCGAGTCGAGTCGAGTTGACTCGACTCATATAGTAATCAAGTTAGCCCTCTGAGCTAATGCAGGTAAATATGCGAATGATGGATCAGAAATGTGCAAAAAATTACATGAAATAAAATAGTAATAAATACTAAATATCAAACAAGAGCCAGAGACTGTCGTATTAAAGGGGAAATATGTTTATTTTCAAAATTCACATTAACAATTTAAAAAAAAATTTTGGGTGAAGTGAGGCTCTGAAGATGGATGCATTTTATATATATATATATATATAATATATAAAAGAAATAAATACTGATTTAGCTTTTGAAACTTGAACAAATTGGTTTGATTTCTCCTCCAAAATATAGGGGAAAGGCAACATGTAGCTTAGCAAGAAGAAAAAAAAACTGGTACAAAATTTATATGAAAATTACCCAAAAAAGCAATAAATGAATTAATAAATTGATTAAATGACATCAATGTGCTGAAAAAAAAAATTATTATATTTTTTCTGTAGCACACTTTTAAATTGAAAAATATATTGTTATTATTATTATAACAGTTTTATGGACATTTTTTCGTAAAAAGAAAAAGAAATAATCAACCACTCTATATTGAAACAGTTGTTTTTTTTCAATTTCGTGCAATTTATGGGACATTTCTTGCCAAATACGTCAGTGCTCTTCTTTCCATATTAAAAAAAAAATCATCCCCATTTCCTCAGTTTTCAGAGCATCAGGTTTCTTGTAAATGGCATCTGAAAGCACAATTCAGGATTCAGAGGGTTAAAGAGTAGCACAGTGAGTCACAAAAGACTCCATGGCGACGGCGTGGTGACATCACAGCGGAGGATGTAGTCATTTAAATTTCCTGCTCAGCCGTTCGGTTAATGATAACACGCCGACTTTTTCACCTGAAGGTTAATTATTAGAGACATGCTCCTGAATTATGAGCCACCTTGAAACCAGGAAAGAGAGTGTGCGTGCGTGCGTGTGTGTGCGTGTGTGTGTGTGTGTGTGTGTGTGTGTGTGTGTGTGTGCGTGCGTGTGTGTGTGTGTGTGTGTGTGTGTGTGTGCGCGTGTGTGCCTGAGGGTGGAGGAGGTGATGCAGCAGTGATGATAAACAGTGCAGATGTTTATGTATGAAGCTGTTACAGTGATTCTACCTGCAGGCACCGACACACACTCTGCTCTGTCCACACACACACACACACATACACACACACACACGTCGCTCAGGTCTGATAGAAATGTGAAGAACATGATGAACGCACTTGTTGTGCATTTGCTGCTGGAGGCGTTTCTGCTCGTGGTTATTGACTCGTGTGAGTGTTTTCAGCCCCACATGGAGCCAATCAGGGTGAAGAATGAGCTGCTGTCACATGACTCCTCTCTGACGAAGCTGCCAAACACTCAGAGGTGGAGGAAATACTCACATCTTCTACTGCAGTACAAGTACTAATACTATACTGCATTGTAGTGAAAATTCAGTCGTTTTGAGCGAAAATAACTGGCAGCTGTGGTTGCCAGGATACGGCCTCATCCACACGTATACGAGTGTTTTAGAAATGCTGCTTTTTCTCTGCGTTTTGGCCTTTTGGACTCACGCAAACAGAGTTTTTGGTCACTGAAAATGGAAATTTTGGAAAAACTCTGGCCAGGGTGGAGGTATTCACAATTTAGGACATTTTTAGGATTTCAGGACATTTCAAGGAATTTTGGACCATCCTAAGATTTTAGTATGTTTCCAACATTTAAGGACATTTTAGGACGTTTTTAGGACATTTCTCGGATTTTAGGACGTTTCTAGGATTTTTGTAGGATTTTTGGACATTTCTCAGATTTTAGGCGATTGCTGCAAGGAGGACGATTTTATTTCATTTTTAGACATTTTTGTAATTTCAGGATGTTTCTGAGATTTTAGGATATTTCCAGGATTTTATGACATTTCTAGGATACATTTCTGTGATTTGGGGGCATGAATGATAACTGGCTGTTCCTGCAGATAAAAACATGAAACAGTGCACGTTACAGCGTTCAGTCCTGAAGAAAATTTACATGAAGCTTTATTTTAGCCAGTCAGCATCTGTCACTGACCTCCATTTAAAGCCGTCGAGCTGTAACTGAGGATTTCCTGCCTGTTTGGATCTGTGTGTGTGTGTGTGTGTGTGTGTGTGTGTGTGTGTGTGTGTGTGTGTGTGTGTGTGTGTGTGTGTGTGTGTGTGTCGCAGCCTTGTTTGTCTCTCATGAAGTATTATTTCAGAGTGTAAGAAGCTCAGCAGGGAGCGCTGATCTCTGTGACTATAGGCAGGAGCGGTGCCAGAGCAGCCGTGGGAGGCCGCGGCGCCGCTAAATGCCAGACGATGGCTGACGGGTGGCAGGTGATTGCAGAGAAAGTCGGGCGTTGTTGTAACGGGCCTGTGGTAAATCAGCGGCGCAGCTCGCCGGCGTGCTAATGTGCGGTCTGAAGATTAAAGACAAAGCAGCAGATGAGCAGAAGTTGTCGGTTTGGAGATGCTGGCGCGGCTCGGAGCGTTCCCGCTGATGGCGGTGGAAATGTCACGCTGCCTCTGAGTGCGGCGTGAAGCCTCTCTGCTGAGTGTTTACCTGCAGGATGAAGGGAAACGTTGGCTGCGATCTGCCGTAATCCTCGGTCCATTTCCTGTTGGAAGTAAAAGGAAAACAAGCTTTGATCAACTGCAGTTGAGGCGATGCTAAGCTCAGCGTTCAGTATTTGTGGAGTCACTTTGCAGAGTCGTGTTCAGACTGTTTCACTGCGCCGCAGCTGAGCAGAAAAACGTCAGGACCGAGTTCAGGTTTTCATCAGACAGCAGCAGCTGAGCCTGACGCAGCTTTTATAGGAAGATATTCAAATAACATTCATAAACTGATTAAACCTTTTCAAAGGACGTTATGAACGTTAAATAAATGTCTGTATTCTGCTGATGAATGCTGCACAAGGGCCAAATCTGGCCCCTGATAGGCTGCTGGAGGGCCCCCGAACCATTTTCCACCGCAAAACAAAAATAAAGTCGTTCACACTGGGAATTGTCCCTAAAGTCCTAAATGTCCTAAAAATATCCTGAAATCCTAGAAATGTCCTAAAATACTCAAATGTCCTAAAATCCTTCCTTAAATTCCTAGAAACTTTGTTAAAATCCTCCAAATGTCCCAAAATCTTTAAAAAAATCCTCAATTCAGAAAAATGTCCCAAAATTCTAGAAGTATCCTTAAATCCTAAAAATATCCTGAAGATCAAAAATGTCCTAATCAACAAGCTCTATTTTGATGCTGTTTTGTGTCTTTGACATCTTATGTAGACTAAAAGGACAAAAACTGTTCACAGTGTCCATCACTTTATTTTTATTGTTAATCAGAAAATGTTCGGGGGCCACTGGGGGCCCTGTCAGGGGCCACATTTGGCCTGCGGGCCCTGAGATGAATATCAGTCTTACATAAAGCACTTTCGACGGACATGTGTTCGAAAGGCGTCGTGTTTATTAACGACTCTGAACATCGTCACCTGATTGTCTGCAGCTCACACGACTGTAATTTGACTGATTTCAGTTTCCCTCTGCGACAAAACAAAAACAGCGCAGCGACGTGTCCATGGCAACATATTTATCAGAGCAGAGTTCAGTCAGAGTTTAGCAACATAATACAGCTCATATTTAGTGATGTGTGAGTCTCAGGAATCAGCCAAATTGAGCTCATTTAATTCCTCTGACTGTCTCTGCGGCTGATTTACAGTCGCAGCACTCAGCCGCCGCTGTTTGTCGTCCTTGATGCGTCACAGAGGAAAGCACGCCGCTCTTCCCGGCAGTCAAAAACTTTTAGTGGGTGAAGAAGTGAAAACAGGAGGAGCGGTGACAGCCTCCGTGTGTGCACCATGTTTGAAAAGACAAATTACTTTCTGAGTGATCGCGCAGTGAATCTTTGGAAAGTCTCCAGATGATGAAAGCTGTCAGACGGTGACACCTCTCTGTTGTTACAGCGAGCTGCAGCTGTCACAACATGTTGTCACAGAAAAACACTTTTCTGATCCCCTAATGGCACGAAATAAGTTCAGAAACACCGACCTGCAGTTTCTGTTGGTAAAACAGTCCATTCACATTCAGGGGAAATACTCAGTTAATTGAAGCTTCAGAGGACGATCGTAGACTCGATACATAACTGACGAAGCCAACGTGACATCCCCGCTGGTTTGTTTGCAGTCTTGGTTATTTGGCATATTTGTTACCATATTTGGACGAGAGGGTGGATCTGACTCACAGACCATAGCCACGTCTGTCAGGCAGCCTGTCACACAAATTTTTCCATATTCAGCACAAACGTCCACTTTAAGTGTTTACGGAAGAACTGATTAGATTTTGAATCAAAGGTCAGTGTGAGCATGTCTGTCTCCGTCATGTAAAAACGATATCTTAAGAACACATAGAGGGAATTTCCTTAAATTTGGCACAAACGTCCACTTTAAGTCTTTAAGGATGAACTGATTAAAATTTAGTCAGAAAGTTAAAGGTCACTGTGAATCCCATCTGTCTCATTTTTGTGAAAGCAATATAAAAATGATTTTTTTCAAATTCAGCACAAACGTCCGCTCGGATGCAAAGATGAAATTATTTGATTTTATTGGTCATTTTTGTGAACGCATTTTCTCAGGAACACAGTGAGAAGATTTTCTTAAATTTTATAATTTATAATTCGGTGGTTAAAGGTCAGAGGTCACTTTGACCTTGCATCTGTTTCATTCTTGTGAACATATTTCAAGAACGCCTTGCAGCAGTTTTCTTAAATTTGGCATAAATATCTACTTTAAATCAAAAATGAACTGATTAGAATTTAATGGTCGAAGGTCAAGGTCATGTGACCTTATCTATATCATTATTGTGAATGCAATGTGTAATAATGCCGTTGAGGGAATCGTCAAATTTTGAACAAACGACTGTGACCTCTGTCTCTTTCTCTCTATGTGATATATAAGGAGCACAATAAGGGAATTTCTGCAAATTTGGCACAAATGTGCACTTGGATTGAACAACAGTCTGTTTAGAATTTGGTGGTCAAAGGTCACGGTGACCTCACAAAATATGTTTTTGGCCATAAATCAAGAATTCATGCACTAATTGTGATGTTTTACCAAAATGTCAAACGGGATAGAAGAGTGAAGTTTTGATTTTGAATTTATATCCAAAAGGTCAAAGGTCAACCGTGACATCATCATGTTTTCATACCTGAGAAACAGAGCGGGAAACATTTGGTCAGAAAGTGAATCAATGACACGAGTCTGTAAACTGAAACCCACCCCCACACACACACACACACACACACACTCTCTCTCTCACACACACACACACACACACACACACACACACACACACACACACACACACACACACACACACACACACACACACACACACACATACACTCTCTCACACACACACACACACACACACACACACTCTCTCACACACACACACACACACACACACACACACACACACACTCTCTCACACACACACACACACACACACACACACACACACACACACACACACACACACACTCACACACACACACACACACACACACACACACACACACACTCTCACACACACACACACACACACACACACACACACACACACACACACTCACACACACACTCTCTCACACACACACTCGCACACACACACACACACATACACACACTCTCTCTCTCACACACACACACACACACACACACACACACACACACACACACACACACACACACACACACACACACACACACACACACACACACACACACTCACACACACACACACACACACACACTCTCACACACACACACACACACACACACACACACACACACACACACACACACACACACACACACACACTCACACACACACACACACACACAGTCCCTGATGTATTTTTGGAGCTGAAATAAAATCGAAGCATGCTGCTGTGAGCACTTTTACACGACAGCACGGACAATTTGACTTTGAAGGTAGTTTCCAGGTAAAGCCAGATGGTCAGGTGTGTACCTGGCATCACACTCAAGGCTGCCGCTGCGAGTGAGTGTGTGTGTGTGTGTGTGTGTGTGTGAAAATGTGTGTGTTCTCTGGCTGAACATTTTCTTTTTTCTGTTGTTTTTTCAGGGGAAGAGTTTTACGAGACATCTCCCTACGAGCCGATCCATTTCTCAGAGGAGTTCCGACATGCCTCCATCATCTCAGGTACCACTGCAGTGTGTGTGTGTGTGTGTGTGTGTGTGTGTGTGTGTTTTGGAGCAGATTGAGCAGACTGACACACACTTATCAAGGTTGCGGCAGCAGTGAGTGATCGTCTCGGGGATGTTGGGGGGGGATTACCAGAAGAATACAAATCTCAGCGGCTCTCCCGCTGATTAAGATGAACTGAACAGCTCTCCCCATCTGTGAGTGTGCGAATGAATGCGTGTCTTTGTAATTACAAGTGTGTGTGTGTGTGTGTGTGTGTGTGTGTGTGTGTGAGTGTGTGAGAGAGGCTCCCACTGAAGCGGCCCTTTCATGAAAACCTGTTTTCCTTCCAAAACTCTCACGCACCACAACACATTTCTCATTATTCTCAGGGAGGAGAGATAACCAACATGTTCATTTTTCATCACGTGTTTATTGTCTGTGTCCACATATGATAATAAGTCGGCCAGTTAACCCCTTAGGGCCCGCTTTAATATTCCACACACTCGTAATGTGCTTTTCAGAATCGAGATTTAAAAACAACAATTATACATTAATATGAATTTGTACTCTTATTAAGTTTATTTTTTCAACATCAGTCCTAATCATAAATATCAAATATCCTTTAATTTTCAGAATTTTAAACCTTTACATGCCAGGTTTTTGTCACGATGCCACTATGTTTTTAGAGGAAAAAAGAACAACACAGAAAATGACAGCTGACAGTCTGGGATATGTCAGTGTGTGAGTGTAGCTGCTGACAGTCTGGGATATGTCAGTGTGTGAGTGTAGCTGCTGACAGTCTGGGATATGTCAGTGTGTGAGTGTAGCTGCTGACAGTCTGGGATATGTCAGTGTGTGAGTGTAGCTGCTGACAGTCTGGGATATGTCAGTGTGTGAGTGTAGCTGCTGACAGTCTGGGATATGTCAGTGTGTGAGTGTAGCTGCTGACAGTCTGGGATATGTCAGTGTGTGAGTGTAGCTGCTGACAGTCTGGGATATGTCAGTGATCAGCAGCTACATTGACTGTGACAGGTCACCTAGTGGAAATAGCATGTATTTCCTCCATATGCCAAATATGGTCAAAATGACCTCATCAGGTGGAAAATAGTCAAAATGACAAATTCAGAGTCAAAAGCCCAGAATGACACCCAGAAATAATACAAGTCCTGTTTTTCTGCTCTGATGGCTGTGGGATCAAAAATGTCAGTTTGAATGGGTTTCAATGGAGCATTTTTGGTACATTCTTGCATTTTTTTACTCATTCTTGTGGACTCAACAATGAACTGATCAGAATTTGGTGGTTAAAGGTCAAAAGTCGAGGTCACCGTGATCTCATCCGTCTCAGTCTAGTGAACGTGATATCTCACAAACACCTCGAGGAAGTTTCTATAAATTTGGCGCAAACGTCTACTTTGGCTCAAGGATGAGTGTTTATAATTTTTTTAGTGAAAGGTCATTGTGACCTTACATCCATTCCACTCTTGTGAATGTGGTATCTCAATAACATGGTTGGGGATTTTCTTCAAATTTGGCACAAATGGTCATTTGGACTCAAAAGTGAACCAATTAGAATTTGGTGGTTGAAGATCTAAAGTCAAGGTCGCTGTAATTTTGTCTATCTCATTTTGGTGAACATGGTATCTTTTAAACACCTTAAGGGAATTTCTATAAATTTGGCACAAACGTTCACTTTGGCTCAAGGATGAGCTTTTTATAATTTAGTGGTAAAAAGTAATTGTGACCTTGCATCTGTCTCATTTTTGTGAATGCAGTATCTCAACAATACTTTTGGGGAATTCTTTCACATTTGGCACAAACGTCTACTTGAACTTAATGATTTGATTGGATTTTGATGGTCAAAGGTCAGCTTCACTGTGACATCATGGTGTTATCTGAGGAGCAGAGACATTTGGTGGGGTAATGAACTGGTGACAGTGGTCTGTAAACTGATTGCAGAGATCTTCTGTGTGTGAAGCGTTTGTGCTTTTTCACTGACATGGATGAAAACTGTAACTTGACTGGTTTTGTGGAGGCAAACAACAGCGAGGCGGTGATTTTAGTTTTCTTTCAAGCCTGCAAACAGTTAACTTTTTCTGTAACTCCACACATACACACACTCACAGCCAGCTCCATATTCACAAACACTCTGTCACGCCTAGCCTTTCCCTCCAATCAATTTGCGACACTCTTGTCTGAAACATCCTTTAATGTTCCAGTGCTCTTTCTTCTGCCACTGCTATTTAACACAGTGCTGCATTATCCTCTTATCTCTCCCTCCCTCCTCTCTTGTTCCCTCTTTATCTGCTCCGAGCACTCGGATGCTCTCGCTCTGTGAATCTTCACATCATGCTTTCAGATTCCAGCCGACAGGTGATTTAAGAGACACGGACACTCTGCAAACAGCTTTAACAAACAGCTCTCTCACACACACACACACACACACACACACACACACAGTCCTGCGCATATATGAGCAAACGTGTGCAGACTGATGTTGTGTTAGAGGTCGGATATTGGAAATAATTGAGATGTTCCACGGCACCTGCACGCCGGCGCTCTGTGAGAGGCAGAGATACGGGGAGAGAAAGTGCTTTTTGAAGTTGCATTGGCCGCAGCTCTCCTGCTTTGACCATGTTTGTACTTGTGTTGTGTTAATCTGAGAGAGCAGAACCCAATTTACAGAGCTGCGAGTCTATTTCACAGCTGTTTGACCACACACACACTCACACACACACACAGAAAGTGTAAATGACGATGTAGCGCTCGGGGCTTCTGACATTTAAACACTCCTCAGAAACGTGTGTGAGGCGGACGCAGAGAGAGTGTGTGTTGTTGTGCAGCAGCTCTAATGTAGTATGACCAATCAGAGGACTGCTGACGGCGTGATGGAGAGCGAGGGCGGCGTGGACGAGTGAAATGGAAACATGCTTAGGCACATGAAGTAAAAAAATGAACCAAATCAACAGTGAAAGGAGGGATGCATTTGTGCTTATATATTTATATACATATATAAGATACAAACCTGTTTCTGCACAGACGTTTGTTCACTAACTTTATTTGTTGCCTTGCTTTATCTGTTATGTTCAAATTCCTTCAATCTGCACAATGAAACTGATTCTGATTTTCTCATTTCCATGTATATATTTACATTAATACAGTAAGTAATGCATTATTGGGAAAATTAATCAGCAGTTATTTTGATAATCGATGAATCGTATTTTAAGCAAAAATGACAAACACTGCTTGTTCTAGCTTCTTAAATGGAAACTTTTTTCAACCAGCTTCGTAACTCAGCAATGGGAATAGTAAGTGAACTTCGTTAAACTTCTCTTGATTGAAAGAATCAAAATACTATCGAGATTCTGAAACAACCGAGTTGCCAGAAAAAATGTTGGCATTTTACATTTCTGCTAACCACAGATACGTTACAATTGCACGCCGTTAGTATTTATGATTCAACAGTGCTGTGGTTAATGTGTGGTTTCATTTAGGCACAAAAACAACATGGTCGTGGTTAGAAAACACATTCTCACTTTGATGCTCTTGGTACCCTGCTGCGTCAGTTTGTGACACTCAGGGACATTATTTTAATTAAACCTGTTACATGCATTGTGATTTTTCAAAATAAATGTTGTTTTTTATAGGAAATGTAGAGTTTGCGCTCATTAAATTCACACTTTTTAAAAATAAACTTATAACAAAGATGAAAATGTTCTTATGTGTAGGGAACAGAAGTCTATGCTAAGGTTAGAAAAGACATCATGGTTTGGCTCAAAATAAGTTTGTGTACTTTCTTGCTCTTTATACAGTGATTGTTGCTACGAAATACCCGTTTTGTGCCTAAAAAGCAGCTGGAAATACAGTGGCAGGTTACGGCAAAGCATCCACGTTTGGTGCCTAAAATTTCACAGGAAAATAATTATCAGGTTGCTGAAAACACCAATGTTTGGTGCCTGTAATGCAGCTAGAAACATGGTGACAGGTCGCTACAAAACTTGCCTTAAAACACCGCTGGAAATACTGTAACAGGTTGCTACAAAGCTCCTATGTTTGGAGCCCAAAAAGCTACAGGAAGTACAATCATAGGTTGTTACAAAACACCAATGTTTTGTGCCTTTAATGTAGCTACAAACACAGTGATATGTCTCTGCAAAACACCATGTTTGGTGCCTCAAAGCTTGGCTGGAAATACAGTGACATGTCACTATATAACAACCATGTTTGGAACCTAAAAATCAGCTAGAAACACAGTGACAAGTTGCTACAAAACACCAATATTTGGTGCCTGAAAAACAGCTAGAAATACAGGTACGAGCCACTACAAACCACCCATGTTTGCTGCCTAAAAAGTTGCAGGAAATACAGTGACAGGTCGCTACAAAACATCCATGTTTGGAGCCTAAAATAGGCTGAAAATACAGTGACAGGTTGCTACAAAAGACCAATGTTTGGTGCTAAAAAAGCCACTTTAAATACAGCAATGACGCGAAATCAAGCTGTTTTGTTGTTGGTCTTGAAATCAATATTTCCTTCTGGTGACGAGGCTGAGCATTTAAAGTCTGCGTACTGCATGAATTAATTGAAATCAGCGCGTTATACTAAAATCTTTGCTATCTCGGTTCGTCCATGATCTTAACGAGGTCACCGTCAGATACATCCGGCATCAGACCGGAGCGTCCAAGGTGAGCATTGATATGCAGTCAGAGCTCAGCAGGAGCTGAACTCATTAGCATGTTGTTTGTGTTCTGGTGGTTCTCAGACTCTCTTAATCAGACACAATCACTTCACAGCTGATGACCACGACTCATCACCTCCGCTCCAAATAAATAACTCCTCTCGCTCATTTCTCATCTCCTTCTTCAACCATTAAATCTGCATCCGTTTGAGAGCTCGGCCTGATTTCAGCCTCAGGGACGGGACCCCCGTCCTCTCTCACTCTGTCGTCCAAAACTAAAAACCTTCGTGACGTCGTTTAAAAGACGTCAAGAGTTCACTGAGGCTTTACAATCCTGCTCTGACGTGATCCGATGAGTTTCTGCGAGACCGGAGTACTTAAGAGAGGAGATAACATAGGAGAGAGGTGGGAAAAAGGACAGGAGAGAAGATTAAAGGACATAAGAGAGGAAACAAGAGGAAAATGAGGGATGAGAAAAGACAACGAGGTGAGAGAGGGGAGAAGAGGAGAGGAGACAACACAGGAGAGAGGTGTGAAAAAGAACAGATGAGAAGACAAGAGGACATAAAATTGGGAACAAAGGATGGAGAGGAGGGTAGAAGGGACAAAGGACAAGTAGGTGAGAGGAAATAGAGGAGAGGAAAGGAGAAAATAGGAGAGAAGGGGAAGAGGTCAGGAGAGAAGACACAAGGACATAAGAGAGGAAACAAGGAAAAGAGATAGGGGACAAGACAAGTCAAGGAAGTGAGAGAGGAGAAATTAAGGAAAAAATGAAAAGAGTAGAGGAGACAGCATAGGAGAGACAGAAGAGAAGACAAGAGGACATAAGACTGACGTGTTTCCATAAGGCAGATTTTGTATTCGCAATTTCAATTTGCGCTATTTGAGGGTTAATGGAAACCTGCCTAGTGAGGTGAGAGAGGAGAAGAAGAAGAAAGGAAACAACGTAGGAGAGACATGAAAAGAGGGAGAGGAGAGAGAAAACAAGTAAAAGAGGAGGAGGAGACAACATAGGAGAGAGAACAGAGGAAACAAAAACCAATAGGGAAGGACAAAAGTGGGGAGGGAAAGAAATCTGATGAGATGTGGGAGAGGAGATGAAGAGGGAAAAGGAAAGATGAGGTGAGGAAAGAAGAGGAGAAAATAACAGGAGAAAAGAGAAGAAAGGTAAAGAGGAAATGTGAGACGAGAGTCTGTGGAAGCAGAAAGCAGAGAAGATAATCTAACCACAGGGGAGAGAACAGTAAGACGTTTCCTACTGACACAGCTGCATCCAGTGTGTGTGTGTGTGTGTGTGTGTGTGTGTGTGTGTGTGTGTGTGTGTGTGTGTTACTGTAGATTCAGAGAAAACAGCATGAAGATTTCTCTGTGTGTGTGTGTGTGTGTGTGTATGTGATTGTGTATATTTCCTTATATTTCTTTATTTCTCTGTCACGGTGAAATGAAACGTGGTAAGCAGCGTATTGTGAGTAAAATAACACCGTAAACGAACAGAGCGGAGGACAGCTCGGCTGCTCTCACTGTGAACACCTCAGCTGTTTTCGGCGCTTCACTTTCGGCTGAGACAGTCGATTACTCGTGACTTCACGAAAATGTTGCCACTGTACATTTATGCAAATCACAAATAAGTTACATTTGCTCCGCGTGTATATATTCGAATCTTTGGTGTGAAAGGTGTGAAAACCTTCTAAATTAGTCGATAGACTGCTTTCCTATTGCCAGTAGACCGGAGGCGTGTACACGGCCCCGCAGCAGACGAGTATGATTTTCTGGGGGGTTTTTTTGTGGTTTTTTGTGTTGGTTTTTTAGTTTTGTTCAGCGTCAGTTTTGGTGCTTGTCCTGGTTCACCGTGCTGATTTCGGCTCAGTGTGCAGCGGCTTGTTAAAAAAAGTGTTTTCCAGGAAGATGGCCGTCAGAGTTTTGTTGTTTGTTGGGACTGAATCTGATGGAGGCAGCTGCCCTGAAATTCTCTGTGTAGGACAAACTCTCGTTTTGTGCCTGAAACTAACCACAGTTCATTTTGACCTGACGAAGATCCAAGCAGGATCGAAATGTTGTCTTGAATAAACTTGTGTGGCATGAAATGACACCCCGTGTCTCAATGAGATTACCTGTATGAATAAAGATTAAATTAAAATCAAAGTGCACACTTGTTTTTGGTAGTTTTGCACCTACCTGATGTTTTGCACCTACCACGTGCTTTTGTTGCTGAAACCACAGGACGTAAACCTGAAAGCAAAGATTTTCTTTTTTACCGGCGTGTATTTTCTTTTTTATTATTTTTAAAAAAGATTGCGTGAATCCTGCAAAAACAGAAGTTTATGTTTCAAATACACAATGCTTGTAATGAGCGTGAATGGACATGCTGTCCCTGAGCGTCCAAAACTCTGACGCTGGAGGGGAACCTAGAGCGTCGTATTTTAGCGTTTTGGGTCGCTGATTGAGTGTTTTCACGACTTTGGAAATGTGTTCACTGACACTTTAAACCATTTCAGGTCCCAGTTTTTCTAACAGGATAAAACTTTTTCGGCACTTTAACTGCCGTTAAACTCCTTCAGTATTTAATCAGATTTTTCTTTCACTATTTAAACTATTTTAAATGTATTAACTGCTAATTATTTCTGTACTTTTCTCAGACTTTCTCCTCTTGTTTCTTCAGCTTCAGGGTTTATAAAAAGATCAGTGAAGTCCATTTTTGCTGCGTCTTTCCTCTTCAAAGTCTCAACCAAATTAAAACATTACTTTTAATCTGGTTAATTTTGTGTGAGGATGCACTTCAGGCTCTTTGGGGATTACAGGCGATAAGTTAAAAACTTGAGTCGGTCGTGAACGTTGGTGCGGCCGCTGCAGGCCGGCCGAAGTGAGAGCGATGAGGAGTTTAGCAGCAGCTCGAGGGACTCGCTGTAATGACGAGACAGTTTTCAGGCTGAGCAGGTGTGAGGACAAAGACGGCGTGACAGACGTGAGACAAGTGACGCGCAAAGAGTCTGAAAAGTTTTCAGATTTGTGAGGAAGCAGCTGATGTTTTTCTGTCGACTGGAAGCAGTTTGAGCGCTCGGAGGTCAGATTTGAGACAACAAAACAAATTTGTGGAAAAATGTGAAAAGCAAGATTCTGTGAGGAGGCCATATGATGTGGATTTTAATGGACTAGATTAGGATGAGTTTCTGGGATTAGGATTTGGATTAGGATTAGCCTGTTTCTACTTGAATGCAGTTTCAGATTCATATAATTATGTGGTTTTTCTTACTGCAGGAGTCAGTCCAGTGAAATCCATGAATGTGGTTTGCACACGCTGTAAAAAATGTAAGACATGGAAATGTTTTTGCAAAAAAACTAAATCAGTATCAACTAACAGTTTACAGAGTTTTTCGTTAGATGTTTGTACATTTTCACAAAATATTTTCATGTTGTGAAACGAAACATTTTTCTGTAAATAATTTTGAAGGGTGTTTTGTTTTTTATTTCTATTTTTTAATAAGTAATTATACAAGGATTTATTTATTTACTTATTTTCTAATAAGTTTTGATTTGTTGGGTGTTGTTTTTGGGGTGTTTCTTTTTTTCTTTTTAAGAAAAATAATTTTGAGTTTACTCACATTTGAGGTTTTGGCTGTGTTTTTCTAATATTTCTGAGGGTCTTTTTCAGGGTGTTTTTTTTCTATTTTCTTTTAAATAGTTATGAGATTTGAGGGTCTTTTCTTTTTTCTTTGTTTTTAAATTGAGTTTACTGGGTGATTTTTCCAAATAATTTTGAGTTTTGGGGTTTTTTTTTTCTTTTGTTTTGTGTTCATTGGATGTTTGCTTTTTAAGATTTTTTCTACATTGGGTACACTTTAAGTAGATGTCCTGATTATGCTTGCTTTTACTGAAGTCCATTTTCAGGCCGCTCAGTCACAGTGTTGCCGTGTCAAAGGTCGTGAATTAAAGCACCGCGTGAATACTGACGGCTTCTCCGCCATCGTGCTGTCAGGCGTTGTTTTAAAGACGTTTTCATGATTTCTGGTTTGCGGAGTTTTGCCGATGGATCCTTTTTTTCTTCCTCTTGCTCCTCAGAGCAGCCCGTCGCCGTGCGGCAGCTATAATTACTGTTAGTTTCTGGCAGAGCGAGCGGTCCTCCTGGACTTCCTGTGTGTTTGTAACCGCAGAGCGAGCGTCTGGCACTCCCTCAGCGCCTTCGGTTCTTCTTCACGTCCTCCTTCGTTCTTTTTATTTTCTCTCTCTCTGTCACAACCCGGCCTCTTTTTCTCTTTCCCCACTCGCTCACGCCCACTTCCTCCCTCCGGTTCTGCTTTTGACCTTGTTAGATCACGTCTCAGCGGCGGCTACACACTGTCAGAAATAAAGGCTTTAAAAGGGTTTGTCCTGAAGGGCTGAGGTTCTACACAGAACCATGTGCTTCTCCGGAGAACGGTTCTTCAAGGGTTCTCTGTAAGACTAAGAGAACCATTAAGAACTAAAACCATGGTTAGCAGAGGAGAGATCCAATCCTCTCATTTCTGGTTTCACAGCTCGGGTCAGTTCTGGATTAAAACTTTGGACAGAATGACAATAAAATAAACCTTTATCTGTGAACGTCCTAAAATCCTAAAAATGTCCCAAAATTCCAGAAACATCCTAATATCCTGCAAACATCCTAAAATCTAGAAACGTTGTCAGTTATCATACATGCTGGAAACGGTTTCTAAAATCTGAATCTGAAGTCTGAGATTCGTCCTAAAATCCCTCAAGCGCCCCCAAATCCTTGAAACATCCTTGAAACATTCTAAAGTCCTTATATTCTCCTACAATCCTTGAAAAAACCTGAATTCTTAGAAATGTCCTTAATATGGAGACAAACCTAAATTTCTAGAAATGTCCTAAAAGTTGAGAAAGGTCTTAAAAATTCATCCTAAAATCTGAGAAATGACCTAAAATCCTTGAAACATTCTGAAATTTTTGAATTGTCCTTAAATCCTTGAAATAATCTAACATCCCAAAAGTGTCCTAAAAGTTGAGAAATGTCTTAAAAATCCTTGAAATATCCTAAAATCTGGTCTTCTGTCATTTTTGCAGACGTGGCCCCAGAACAAGTCAGGCTGAGTACGTCTGATCTACAAGAACAAGCCGAAGAACCCTTTCTGGTTCTTATTAGCACCTTTATTTCACAGAGTATATACTGTATATATGTGTGTGTGTGTGTGTCTCTGTGTGCGTGTGTGTGTGTGTGTGTGTCTCTGTGTGTGTGTGTGTGTGTGTGTGTGTGTGTCTCTGTGTGTGTGTGTGTGTGTGTGTGTGTGTGTGTGTGCGTGCGCGTGTGTGTCTCTGTGTGTGTGTGTGTCTGTGTGTGTGTGTCTCTCTGTGTGTGTGTGTGTGTGTGTGTGTGTGTGTCTCTCTCTGTGTGTGTGTGTGTGTGTGTGTGTGTGTGTGTGTGTGTGTGTGTGTGTGTGTTTCTGTGTGTGTGTGTGTGTGTGTGTGTGTGTGTCTCTCTGTGTGTGTGTGTGTGTGTGTGTGTGTGTGTGTGCACGCCGTAGGGCAGGGCTTTGTGTGTTGATCCTGTTGCGGCTGTGTGTGAGGGAGATAACGGGACGACCTGGGGCATCTCTCTAATTGGCCCGCTCTCCTGCCCCGGATACTCGCTCTCTCCCTCTAAATATATCTGCTCCCTTTCAAACGCCGCCGCTTCTTCTTCTTCATCTTCCTCTTCTTCTTCTCCTCTTCTGTGTGCTGCGAGGTAGCCGGGCGATGCATTAAAGATGGGGGCGATGATGAGAGGAGGCGCCCGGGGTTCGGAGGGTTAAACAGTCTGACACTAATGAAAATATCACACTGATATAAAAGGAAACGTGTGTGTTTGAAGGTGTGTATCTGTGTGCGCGGCTCGTGCGTCGCCTCAGCTGGTTTGAACCGCAGCTCGCCGCTGATTTTTAAATCACGCGGTTTGTTTTTCCGTTGTTTGTTTGCGGCTCGAGTCGCTCGAGTGGAATTAAAGAGGAACTTTTCAGAGTCGGTAAACCACACGGTCACTTTGTCAAACCGTGCTCTGGAGGCGAAAACGTTCTAGAAACTCTGTGATCTCTGAATGCCACAAAGCTGCTGGAAATGCAGTGATGTCGGTAAAAAGCGGCCACGTTTTGTCACGCCATCTCAACAGGAAACGTGGCGCTGCCTCAGTACAAAACACACACGTTCGGTGGCTGAAAAACTGCTAAAAATGTAGCAATGTCACTGTAAAAAACAGCCTCTTTCTGTGGCATTGTGCCAGAAGGAAAAGTGGCGTCCTGAAAAACCGAATTCCTTTGGTGGTTTAGGAGCAGCTTGAAATGCTGTCGGTTTTTCGTGGCACCATGCTAGCTGGAAATGTGACGTTTTCCCAGTAAAACCGACCACGTTTGGAGCCAAAAAGCTGCTGGAAATGCGATCGTGTTTCGGTAAAAAAACGACCAGCAGCACGATTGAAAGCAGATTAGTTTTATGCATACATCACAGATCAAACGTTTCTGTACCTGCACACTGGAGTGAATGACGTCTGTGGATTTCTGTTTGCTGATGCAGCGGTTTTTATGTCAGATTTACATAAATGTACCGGTCGGCGTGCGAGCAGCGGGGAGGAGTGGCGCTGCAGCGATGTGAGTGTGAAGTCTTTATTCTGCAGTCATGAAGACGCGCGGCTGCACGGAGCGTTAAGCCGACTGTGCTGCCATCAGTGCGCCGCTCCTCCGAGACCGGACGAGCTCCTTTAACCGGCTGCACCGCGGCGGCAAACGCGAGGTGGCTGGAGAGTTCATTTCCGGGCAGGAAGTGCACGTTTCCCCTCCGCCCCTGAACGCGCCGACAAATGTTCTGCATAACAAGTGCGGAGCAAACCTCGGCGGCACCAAGCGGCCTTCATTTAGCTTCCTGGACATATGCAGCTGGATGCTCGTGCATGTTCTTCGGCGGCGCCGTCTGACTTCAAATGTGTTTGGACGTGCACACGAACAGTCTGCTGAGTGAACGTGTTTCATCAGAGCTCTGTTTTGTTTTCTTTATGACTTTATCTGCAGGAGTTTTTACGAGGATTCGGACACTTCAGCGAGTGTCTGAAACGTTTTTACTCGCCACAAGTTTAAGTGAAGATCATTTGTTTTTCCAAATAAACAAATAACCGACAGTTTGAGAGGAAACAAAACCGCTGCTCGTTTTTCCACTTTTCCTTCCTTTCTTTCTTTTCCTTTTTTATTTTCTTTCTTAAAAATGATTGTTTATTTATTTAATTTGTGTTTATTTATTTACTTTTGATCACGTGTTTATTTATTTATCTGGGATTCTTGTATTTATTTCCTTTTCTGTTTGTTTTTTCTGTGTTGGACTGAATCAGGTTTGAGCTTCTGACAACTCTTGAAAATAAAAAAACATAAAACAATAATAATTAAACATGTTCTGTCTTGTATTCGCTCTATGTATCATCCGTTTGTTTTAATGGTCCAGTCGTGAAGGCTGGTGATCCACCTGTGGCTGCTTTTTCAGTGTATTTTTAGAACCAAATGTGGGAGATTTTCAGGGACTCGTCACTGCTTTTCCAGCAGAAAATAGTTCCACAAAATGTGGTTCTTTCTTACCGAGATACTTCTGCATTTCCAGTAAAATTTTCACGGACAAAACATTTTTTTCTCAGAACCCATCACTGCTTTGTAATAATATAATAATAACTTTATTCGTATAGCACCTTTAAAAACAGAGTTTACAAAGTGCTTTGACAAGCAAAGCAAAGCAGCAGTGAGAGGAGATCCATGCATATGCAACGTGACAAAAAAGAGCCAAAAAGTAATACTGACAAACGACAAAAACAGAACACAAAACAGAAGTAACAACAGCAACGCAGCCGGGTATGAATAAATGCTGTTTGAAGAGTATTTGCAGTAAAACACAGAATTAATAGTACTTGTAATAGACTTAAAACATTGCCGGGGCAGAATAAAAATCAATGCATAAATAAATAAATAAAATAAAATAAAATATATTAATAAAAGAAATAAATAAATCATTTTAAAGATAATTAAGATCAGATAAAATAGAATTAAGAAAAGAAAAGATAAATAAATAAAAATACTGTTGTATGTATCTATAAAGAATAGACGACATCAAATAAATGCAAGTCTATAAAAATGGGTTTTAAGAAATGATTTAAAAGAAGTCACAGAATCTGCAAACCTGATCTCCTCAGGCAGGTCGTTTCAAAGGCGGATAAAGTGCAGTAAAAAGCAGGATTTTTTTACCAACACGTGTGTTTCCAGCAGCTTGTTACTCTGAAATCTGGATGTTTTTTAAGCCAACCATCAGCTTGTCTCGTGGGTGTTGTACCTGGAAAAGCTGCTGTTTTTCACAGAGACACACACGCTGTGTTTCCTGCAGCTTTTTATCCCTCAAACCTGTTATTTTTTAGTCATCCATCATAGGTTTTCCAGCGGGTATGGTGCAACGAAGAGAGATCGATGTGAGTCAGTTTGATTTTTAGGCAGTAGATGTGTTTTCTGATGATCTGTCACTGCTTTTCAGCGGAGATAGTGGATTTTTTTTTCTTTACCAAGACATGGCTTTGTTTTTAGTTGCTTTTTAGGCTCCAAACTTTGGTGTTTTGTAGAGACTTCAGTGTTCAGTGTCCCTCAGAAGAAACTCCTCGACACAAAATCAGCTTTTTCCTGGAAACACAAACTGCTTCTCTGTCTGTCTATACAGCTGTGTGTGTGTGTGTGTGTGTGTGTGTGTGTGTGTGTGTGTGTGTGTGTGTGTGTGTGTGTGTGTGTGTTCAGTCAGACAAGCACCACCAAGGTTATCTGCAGGGGAGCAACACAGTGTGAAGCTCTAACTGAACACACTGATACCACACACACACACACACACACACACACACACACACATTAATTGTAACCATATTCATCTTTAATTGCATGTGACATCACAGACGGAGGTGCCGACAGCTCACAGCGGCGGCCTCTCTGTCACCTCACACTTCATTGTTACGATGTAACGTGAGTTACAGTTTTAAAGAGACGAGGAGGCGGAGTTTAATGAAACCTTCGCTCCTCCTCTTCATAACTCGATAAACATGAACACGCAGACACGAAACACGGTGAAATGACAGCAGTAGAGACCTGCTGCTGTTTGCATGTAAAATCAGGCCGCGTGTCAGGAAAGCACGTTTCTAACAGAAATGTGCAGCATGGCAGTTTAGTATCGCTCACCTGAAAAAACCTCCAGATAAGAGCGTGATGTAACCCTTTAAACATCAGGTTTTTGTCATGATGTCACTTTCACAAAAAATGAATTATTGTCAATATACTACATAAAAAATTATACATTCATATGATTTTCTTTTTTCGTTAAGTTTACTGGGTTTCAATGGAGCATTTTTGGACCTGAACAGTCTGAATGTAACTATTTAGTTTCCACAGTGTATTTTAGACTTATTGTAGGAGCTGAGCTGCAAATTCACTGATTACACTCAGATACACAATCTGGACTACATTTAGGACACATGCATCAACACACACACAATTATCACAAAACAAAGAAAGAATTTATTTTCAGAATTTTAAAATTCTAAAAATTCACGAATATTTGATATTTATAATTAGGACTGATGTTGGTCAAACAAATAAACTCACTGAAAGTAGAAAATCAAATTCATGTAAAATATTTTTTAAAGATGAATTTTAAAAAGCGGATTTTGCGCGCAGAACGATATGAGTGTGTGTGATATTAAAGCGGGCCCTAAGGGGTTAATTTAAACATCTGACACTTTAACATTATGACAGAAAGTGTAATCAGAGCACAGTCTGTCCCCTGTGACAGCGCTCAGCGTCTGCCGTGCAGGAAATGTTATTTAAGACACATTTTTCTGTTAAAATAAGTCCTGATGTTGGAGGTGGCGTCGACTCAGGAAATGTCGTCTCGCCACACTCTGCCGGGTCGAGGTCACACTTGTCTCCTCCATTAGACTCGTGTAATTGGACGTGTTGGATTGGATGTTAATGGTGTCCACGTGTGTGTGTGTGTGTGTGTGTGTTCACATAGACACTACGGTGTGACGTTCAGACGTGTGATCAGACCTGCCGCGGCGCAGACGTCCTCTGCAGACGTCCTCTCAGGTCTGCAGACGTCCTCTCAGGTTTCTAACAGACTCTGTTCGAAGTCAACTTTTACTCAAATATGTTCAGTTTCAGGTCCGGTCAGTACTGACAGGTACTGAATTTTAACCCTTCAGAACCTGAACAAACTGGCCTCATTTATGCCGTTATTGCCCCCGCCTCTCCTCCCCCGCTGTCCCTCTCCTGCCCCCCCTTCTCTCCCTTTGGTTGTACTCATGTATAATTTAGGACATCCGTCGCTCGTCTGTCCGTCCTGCAGAGGGATCCCTCATCATCCTCTGCCGCTCTTCTTGAGGTTTCTTCCTCTTTCCTCCTCCGTTTCAGGGGTTGTTTTTGGGGAGTTTTTCCTCGGGTGATGTGAGGGTCTGGGGTCCGAGGGTTGGTGCCTGCTGTAAAACCCTCTGAGGAAAACTGTGTTTTGTAATAATGTGCTTTATAAATAAAACTGACCTGATTTCATTCAGAAACACGAGAAAACAGCAGAAGGAGAAAGGACGCTAAAGTTTGTCGTTCAGAGCGATTGTTTAGTTCACCTCAGAAACACGTCCTAAAGGTCGCTCGGTGTAACGCTGGCGAGCGCCGCGCCCGCCTCACATACATATTGATTTTTAAAGTCAGTTTCCAGATTCAATTAAATGTTACAAAACTTTATTTGTCCCTGCAGGGACGACTGTGTGCAGCAGCTTCGAACAAAAGTCAGCAGAAACTCCACAATAACCAGGACAGAGACGGACAGACAGGAAGACAGGAAGACAGGAAAACGTTATTAATCACAGAGCTCACCAAGGACAGAAGCTATAAACCAGCAATACTCAACCTATGGTCTGCAGACCAAATCTGGCCCCCCAATTATTTTCTAACTGACAGTAAAAATAAAGTGATGGACACTGTGAAGAGTTTTTGTCCTTTTAGTCTCCATAAGGTGTCAGAGACATAAAACAGCATCAAAATAGAGCTTATTGTCAAAAATGTCCTGAAATCTTTAAAATGTCCAAAAATCCCAGAAAAATCCTAAAATGCCAGTTATGTATTAAAATCATAGATACGTCCGTAAATCTTAAAAACATCCTAAATCCAAGAGATTTCCTAAAATCCTTAAACTGTCTTAAATCTGAGAAATATCTTAAAATTCTACAAATGTCCTAAAATCATAAAATTGTCCCAAAATCCTGAAATCCTGCAATTGTCCTAACATACAACAAATGCCGAAAAATCCTACAAACATCCTAAAATCCTTGACATGACTTAAAATCCTAAAATGTCCTAAATTCTTACAAATTTTCTAGAATTATAGAAATATTCTTAAATCTTAAAAATGAATCCTGAAATATCCTGAAATGTTGAACTGTCCTAAATCAGAGAAATATCTTGAAGTTCTTCAAATGAGCTAAAATCCTCCGAATATCCCCAAATCCTTGAAACATCCTAAAATATTACAAATGTCAAAAAATCCTACAAATTTCACAAAAAAATCTTTAAAATGTCCTTAAATCCCCAAATGCCCTAAGGACCAACACATGTCAAAAAATTTCAGAAACGTCTTTAAATCCTAAAAAAAAATAAAAAATTAATAAAAATCCTACAATTTAAAAAAAACAAAATCTTAGAAATGTGTAGAAAAGAAAATCTAAAATCCTAAAAGTCCTAAAAAAGTCCCAAGGCCCCTGGCCTCCTGTTATTTTGCAAAGTGGGTCCCTGTGCTGACATATCGGTGTGATTTGTAATAAATCAATAAAAATAAAAGCACACGCAGACGGTGGTGAAGTTGTAGCGTGCAGAGTGATTCTCGCAGCCGGTCACAAACACCGGAGACGGATTTTATTTAAACTATTATTTTATTTTTGATATTCAGCGCTGTTAAAACAGCTGTGAGCTTTCTGTATCTGTCTGTAAATTTGATTTAATATTCTCGCGTCTCTTCGTGTCTTTCTGTCCAGATTCGTCTCTGTCCAAGATGAGCCCCTGCTCGGAGGCGGGGAAACCCTGTAACCCCTGTCTGGACGCGGCGAAGGCGTGCAACCTGAACGAGACGTGTAAACGCCTTCGCTCCGCCTACAACTCCATCTGTAGCAAGGCCACGCCCCCTCAGCCCTCTCTGGCCAATCAGGAGCCGTGCAGCCGCAAACGATGTCAGAAGGTCGGTGCAGAATTTAATTTGAATTTTTTTGTTGTACGTTTGCATGTATGTGTGTATATATATATACTGTATATATATATATATATATATATATATATAAATATATATATATATATATAACTACAGATTTATCAGCTGAACACTCGTATCAGTGGCGGCGGCTCTGGCGAGGGATCGTCTGATGACGTCAGACACTCGGCTCGACTCGCTCTGCTCAGGGGCCACGCCTGCACAATGACAGGAGGCCAGGGGCCACTCACAGGGGCCCCATACATGACTCTAGGATTTTTTAAAAAATCTCAAAATCTAGGACATTTCTAGAATTTTAGGAATTTGATCAGATTTTTAGTATTTTAAGACATTTCTAGGATTTCAGGAGGTCTGTAGGGTTTTAAGATTTTTGTAGGATTTTAATGCTTTTCTAGGATTTTGGGACATTTCACAGATTTAAGGACATTTTCAGGACTTAAGGACATTTCTAGGCTTATAGGACATTTCTAGGACTTCAGCATGTTCATGGGATTTTAGGACGTTTTTCCGATTTTAGGATTTCTTGGATTTGAAGACTTCTTTAAGTTTTTAGGACGATTCTGTTAGTTCAGGAAGTTTCTAGGATTTTAGGACATTTTAAGGATTTTAGCATGGTTTTAGAATATTGGGACGTTTTTTACAATTTTAATACTTTTCTCAGATTTTAGGACATTTCTAGGATTTTAAAATGTTTGTAGGATTTCAGTGCTTTTCTATTTTTCGGGTTTTAGGACATTTCAGGACTTTAGGATATTTGTCGGATTTTATGATATTTCTGGAACTTCTGGATGTTTGTAGGATCCTCAGAAGTTTTTCTGATCTTAGGACATCTCTAGGATTTCAGGACGTCTCTAGGATTTTAGGGAATTTTAAGGATTTTAGCGCATTTTTAAGATATCTGGACCTTTGTAGAATTTTGATACTTTTCTAGGCTTTTAGAATATTTCTGGGATTTTTAGATGTTTCTAGGATTTCAGTACTTTTTGAGGATTTTGGGACATTTCTTTGATTTTAGGACATCAGTGTCTCAGCTGTGTCCTCTGTCGGGGGTGTGGGGGATCCTCCTCTGGCTCTATGTTGATGCTGTTTTATGTCTGTGACACCTTATGGAGACTAAAAGGACAAAAACTATTCACAGAGTCCATCACTTTATTTTACTGTGAATTAGAAAACATTTGGGGGCCACCAGGGGCCCTGTCGGGGGCCCTGTCGGGCCAGATTTGGCCCGCGGGCCGTCAGTTGAGTATCCCTGCTGTAGTGAGGTCAAATGAAAGTTTCTTCATGTTTGGATTAATCTGCTGAATTTGTCCTCCGTCAGTCTCCTGGGGCGTCCTGTTGAGGACGCGTCCTCTTGTGCACGGAGCTGGTGATTCACTGTTAACCCTTTGTGTCCCAGGCGCTGCGTCAGTTCTTCGAGCGGGTCTCATGGGAGCTGAGCTACCCCCTGCTGTTCTGCTCCTGCCCGGACCAGGCCTGCGCCGAGCGCCGCCGCCGCACCATCGTCCCCTCCTGCTCCCACCAGGAGCGCCACAAGCCCACCTGCCTGGACCTGCGACGCCTCTGCCGCTCCGACGCTCTCTGCAGGTGAGACGCGCCTCCGCCGGCTGATTAGGATGAGGCGAGAGGAAGTAATCAGCGAAATCAGCTGCTGGAGGGTTTAATTGGAGAGAAATCTGCAACACTCTCGAGTCAAAATGACACGTTTGATTGGTAATGGCGGGCTGCAAAGGTTAGAGGAGGAAGTGAGTAACAGCCGCCCCTCCCCCGCTGACGACAGGCGAGGTGCCCTTGAGATCAGAGTGGCGCCGTGTTAAAAGCAGGCGCCTGATTGGTTCCCCGGATAAACACATGTTGAGCAGTAGTTTTGTGTCTCTTTGTCTTTTTTTGTGTCTCTTTGTAGCTGTTTGTGTCTTTGTGGTAGTTTTGTGACTCTTTGTAGTTGTCTGTGTCTTTGTAGTTGTCTGTGTCTTTGTAGTTGTTTGTGTCTTTGTGGTTGTTTTGTGTGGTCGGTTTGTTTGTCTTTGTAGTTGCTGATTGTCTCTTTGTAGTCGTTTGTGTCTGCCTGTGGAAGTTTCGTGCTTTTTCATAGTTGTTTGAGTCTCTTCAAAGTAATATTTTGACGTACTAAGTTAGTTTTGTTTTAGTGGTTCTTTTGGTCTTTTTTTGTATTTTTGTAGTGAAGTGTAGTAGTAGTAGTAGTAGTAGTAGTAGTAGTAGTAGTAGTAGTAGTAGTAGTAGTAGTAGAAGAAGAGTGTAGTGTAGATTTCGTGTCTCGTCGTGGTCCTGGGTCTGTGCGCTGTTTGCCCGTTCAGTCATCCATCCAAAGAGCAAATCAAAATCAGTCATTTTCTGAAGACGCACTTCAAGAGATTTTCTACATTTTGCAGACGAATGATTATTGATTAAGCAGCAGAATAATGTGCCGATGAAACAGAAGTGCAAACTGCGGCCGGTGGACCAATTGTGGGCCGGGCAGGAAGGAGCAGGTGAGACATGAAGGTGGTCACGGCGTGTTTTGAAGCCGCTCTGCGTGCTGCGGCGTCTCATTCATATCGGATCGTTTCCTTTCACTCGGTCGGTCGTGGCAGTGATGCTGTTTCTCTCCTGCACACTCGCAGCATTTTCCACCTCATGGTCAAGGCCGAGGTCGCGGCGCCGCTCCGCTCTCGTCTTTTTCTAAAGCGTCGACATCTTCAGCATTTAGAGCGCTGAATGAGAATAATGACGCTGAGACAAAACTGTGTTTCTGTGTGGAGACGCAGGAGATTACTCTAATTGATTTCTTTCAAAACTCCGACATATTCATCAGTGAGTGTGTGTGTGTGTGTGTGTGTGTGTGTGTGTGTGTGTGCTGCAGAGCCTTTGGTCCTGGTTCGAGGTTAAAACCCTTCAGAGACATTTGCTTACAGGCAGCATTGTGTTTTCCTGCAGCGTGTGTCCTGTTTTCAACGACCCGAGCAGGTTTTCACCGTTTTCACTGATCAGCTCTGTGACGGATTCAAATGTGAAATCAGGTAATTAGAGCAACATTTAGTGTTGAGATCCTGCAGCTTCACTGTGAGAGACGGACTGATGGATCTGACGAAATCCAGCAGCAGAGATGTTAAAGCTTTTTATAACAGCTGATGTTCATCGCATCCCCACAAAACCACAGCAGCGCCTAAATACAGCAAACCACAAGATCACCCCAAAGAGACAAAAACCATCACAGAGAGACAAAAAGACAAAAACAGACAGAAATAACCGATAACGGACCCATGGCCGATAAAACGATATCAATCACGATATTCAATTCAAAACTTTATTAAAGACTCAAAGGGAGGACCATAGGTCATAAAAAATAAGAATTAAAAAGTAAATAAAACATATATATAAATCATATATACATATACATACATACACATATATACATACTACATCTATGCATACAAATACCACAGTGAATGAAGCACTGACCTGCAGACATGAACAATAAACCTCAGAACTCAGCTCAGGATTGGCCAAAGCCAGAATAATGCCGTTTTTAGATCTTCACACTCTAAATGTAACTTTTCCTCGACTGAAATGTGAGATGTAGTCGATACAAAGTTTTGTCCTTCAGGTGATGTCAGTCTCCTCTGGGACACCAAAATGTCACGGTCCTAAAGCTGTCGTTTGTCACGCTCGCTGCTAAAAACAACAATATCAAAATGAAACTGATTTTGCTCTTGAAAATGTCTTTCTTTTACAGAAACAGTGACGTGATCATCAGACTGAATCAGCTGCAGTAAATCTGAAGCTGCTCTTTAATAATTTGAATCTTTCTTTGCGACTGTTTGCATCTCAGTTTTTATGAGGAGCTTTGATGTGAAATTATTCACCTTTGATTTTTTTCAGTCTGGTTTGTGAGTGCCGCAGACAATCAGAGCAGCAACATGCGGGCGGATTTGAATGTAAATGGGAGGGAGGATGAACCCTCATTAAACAGGCCGCTCCACCAGTCGCTTCCTGTTAGAGGACTCGGTGAGTCACTGACTCGGCGCTGACTCACTGCGAGCAGGAAGACAACAACGTGAGCAGCCGTCCGCTCCGCCTGCCCGGCATCTGAATAATCACAAAAACAGCTTCAAAATCACATTTGCACAATCTGTTTTACAGAAGAATCTGTGCGAGAATCAGATTCTCGAAATGCAAATCAGTGTGTGTGTGTTGTGGATTATTGTAAGCAGCTCTGCAGCATCACAAACAGCTCCTGTTCATTTTCTATTTCTGGAAACGCTCTCTGAGCCGCGTCGCGCTCCGTTCACTCTTTTACAACCAAAAACAACAACCTGCATGTTCATGGTCATAAATCTCCTCACGTGATCGTCTGATTGAATCTGTTCGGCGAGAAAATGCTGAGTCATTAATCTGAGAGCGGGCAGAGCAACAGGCGGCTCAGCCGGAGGATGCCGCCGCCGCCACGGGAAGAGCCGAGCCTCGACCAGGCTTCGCTTCACTCACTGTGCGCTCGCTCATCTGTCTGCAGCCGCGGCCCGCACAGCGGCGGGGTTTGTTGTCTACACGTGTTCGTGTTTGTGAGTTCATTTCTGAGCAGCGACAGAGAAACAGAAACACTGAAACCTGATTCCACAAACCTCAGACACGACGCGGGATTAGAAAAAGTCAGCGCTGTCAGTGCTGATCTGTCCTCGTTCTGCAACCGTATCTTTGACGGTGAAGCCAATAAAGGTACGATATCGCCGCTGCTTTGAACAGGTAGCACTGCTGACACGTACGTATGAGCATACGAGGCAGCCGCCTGAAGAGCCAATCACACTGAGGCACTCCGCTAGAAAAGCAACGACAACAACGAAAACACAATTTCATTTTGTTTTAAAATACCGGCTTTACACGCTGTGTGCATATTTTTGCCATGTGCACGTTGGTTGATGCCGGTTAGATCAAAATGTTTTGGTTTAAATACGTGATTTTGGGGGCACGGTCCCTGCTGGAAACACAGCGATGACTCGGTAAAAAACGACCACTCTTCACTGCTGAAACACAAGAATGACATGGCGAAAACAATCGCTTTTCCAGCACAAAACACAGCGACTCGATAAAAATCTGCTGCTTTTTGGGTTCTTTTAAGCAGGAAAACACAATGATGACAGAAAAAATCACTACTGTCACACTTTCCAACAAGAAACGCAATAATGACACGGTAAAAAGAACTGCTTTTCGACACTTTTCAAACAAAAAACGTAACAATGACTGTAAAAAACACAAAAATTTGTTAAAAAACATCCGTTTTCATGTTCTAATCGCAGCCAGAGCGCCGTTTTTCCTCTCAGAGCTCGCGGCTGTTTGCAGCTCAGCGAGGCTTCACGACTGAACATGAACACTGACACCGAGACTCGGAGCCAGAATCCCTCGGACCAGAGAGGGTCTCAGAGATCTGAGCCTCCTGTGTCAGCACAAAGCAGGATCACACACACACACACACACACACACACACACACTGTGAACATGTGACTTTCAGCAGAGCAGCGTGGATAAATCGATATCTGCACGCCGACCCAAAATCCTCAGCTCCCCAAAACACGCTCCTGCTTCACGCCAGCATCCCGCTCGCAGCACGTGTCACTTCCTGTAAGAAATCCAGCTTTTGGTTTTAGGCTCCGTTAACCTCAGCTGAGCTCCTGCAGCTCCTCTGGATCTCCACGGCCTCTGGAGGGAGGCGGGAGGAGGCGGGAGGAGGCGGTGGTCTCCTGCTGTGGCGGGGAGCGGGCAGGAGGAGGCGGCTGCTCGGGGAGCGCTCTGACTGACACTCGGAGTAATTAGACGTGGTCTTTGCCAGCAGCGATGCATGAGAGACCTGCAGAGACGCTGAAAGCTTTCAGGAGCGACGCGCTTTAAAAAAACATACATGAGTGGCTGCTTCATGAAGGTGCAGATTTCAGTTCTGCTACCAAAAAAATAAAATACAATAAAAACGCTTTTATTTTTACTCCCATTCTCACAGGTCTAAGTTAACCCTTTAAAACCTGAACAAATTTGTTTAATTTCTTTGAATTCTACTTAACAGTACATGGCCCAAAAATGAATAAAAAATGAATAAAGAAAAAAATTACCTAACAATACGCAACAAAAACAGTTAAAAACAAAGTGACCTAAAAAAATAATGAAGTTCCTGCAATTTGTGGGACATTTCTTGAAGGGTTGGTCTTTGCCTTTTTTCCTCATGAAACCGAAACCGGTAAAAAAGTGCAGCTGTTTTACGAGTGTCATTTCACACAGATATTTTCGGGGATCGACTTCTCTTTGATGAATCAGAGTTTGGATCGATCGATAGCAGTGAAATAAAAAAAAGGTTTATCAGTATTTGATATCTTCTGTTGTGTTGTCGGTCTGAGCTGCAGGTCTAAACATCGGTTTTGTTGAGTTTCGGCCTTTGGAGAAAAAAATCTGAAAACATCTGAAATATTTCTAAGTTTTGTGTAAACACGATTCAGACGGTTAAATGCTCGCGGCAAAAAGAAACGCAACAGTAAAAGGTGACACAGACTTAAAACGATGCAAGTTTCCGTAATAGATTTTTAAAAAACTGGGCTTTGCAAATGTTTTCTGAGGAGCGAAAAGAGCTGAAGGTGTGCATCAGAGCTGGAGGCTGCAGACGTCTGTCGGTGAGCAGAGTTTGTTTACAGGAGGATCTGCGGGGAGCTTTAAGTGTAAGCGGCTGTAGGGAGTAACAGGGTCGACGCGCGACACCAAACATCCATATTAATGCGTGAGCGCCAACAAACCACCTCTCCTCCAGCGGCAGCGTTCACACGCCATCCAGCTCTGTAAAATCTGACACAAGAACAAATAAACAATAAAAAGAAACTGCAGCGGCTCGATGTGATCATCGGTCAGGATTATCCCGTAACAGACGGCGCTCAGTGCGGAGACAGAAAATAAGCTTTATTTATGGATTTGGAAGCAGTTTGAATTTTGGTCACTGCTAAAGTCCTGCGAGGCAAACAAAATAAAATTTATATCCAGTAACCTACTTTTTAAAGTCTTATTTAAATAGTTTTCTCTCCAGTGTTTATGATTTAAGAAGACATGAAAAACATTTATTTTTTATTTTTTGTGTTTATTTGATGTTAAAGACAGATGACAGTTCATTATATAATTATACCGACTTTCCTCCACCCACTCAAGCCCACCCTCCACCCCATGGTGCGCGTAATTACAGAAAATTAATCATTGTTATTATTATAATTATTTAACATTCATGTGTAACAGACAGCTTCAGGTAAATACCGAGGGGCCGGACAGTGACGCGGAAAAACAAAACAAACCTTGCACATCGGTCCGGTCCCATTCCAAACTTCTTCAGCTGCAGACACAAGCCAACAGTCCTGACGGTGGCGCTACAGCGACCGTCTACATTTCAAACGCTTGAAAATCTATAACAAATCATTCATTTGTGCTGCAGCTTTGAAACTTTCACCAAAATATGTAAAGAAACTTTTCTTCACTTCACTGTAGTTGAAATGATGAAGTCCATCACTCTGATTTTATCAGAAACTGTCACACTCATTAAATCTCCTTATTTTTTGCTCAGTTACACCAAACCTGCTGCAGAGCGTCTTCAGACTGTCCGACAAACCAGCGACACATTTATGAGTTATCAGAACCTGAGCCGACAGTCAGTTTTATCAAATCGAGTCACTTTTATTTATAGAGCTCATTATCACAAAACACGGTTTGCCTCAGACGGCTTTACGGCGTACGACGTCCCTCTGCCCTTAGACCCTCACGTCACCCGAGAAAAAACTCCCGAAAAATGCATCAAAATGTTTGACTGTTAAACATAAACTTGCAAACTGGCAAAATGCTGCTGTCATTATAGATTAAATGTGAAACATTTCATGAATTTTATCTGAAAAACTGAATTTTTGGCATCATTTTGAATTCTGCCCTCATGTAAACTGTTGCAGTCTGCGGGAAAATGGTGTCTTTAAACATCAGTTTTTCACTCATGGATCAAATCAATCTCTGTAAAAACTAACGATCAACATCTCTGCTGTCTGCATGAAGTCTGCAGATTTACAGTTTAGTCTTGATGAGTGAATTTTTGGCAGCAGTTTGAAATCTGCCTCTCCATGCACAGACAGCTGATATCCTGCCCCCTGCTGGTCGGCTCCGTCAGTGTGAAGCGTCTCCGGTCTCTCTGAGCTCACTGGGATA
>NC_142195.1:30426841-30439341 GCF_026936395.1 Plectropomus leopardus
CATTCATAGGAATTTAGGATGTTTATAGGATTTTTGGACCTTTCTATAATTTTAGGACATTAGGATCTTATCTAGGACCTCTGTCGGGGGTGTGGGGGCTCTGTTTTGATGCTGTTTTATGTCTCTGACACCTTATGGACACTAAAAGGACAAAAACAATCCACAATGTCAGTCACTTTTTTATTGGTTGGGGAGCCACCAGGGACCCTATCAGGGGCCAGATTTGGCCCGCGGGCCGTACGTTGAGTATCACTGCTGTAAGAGAAAAGACAGCAGGAGAGGGGCTGTGGATGTGAAGAGCAGAGACAGACAGAGACAGACAGGACGGAGACACAGAGAAGTAGGACGGTAGATTAAGCTGAGCCGCTGAACATTATTGGCTGTGACAGTTTCTGCATTAACATGATGTGCCGGATTCTGCAGGACATGAACGCTGAACACACAGATTATCTCCCACTGCTCCGTGAATCAGCCTTTTATGTCCACATGTTCAGCCGTCAGGAGAGTCACTGCAGCTGTTCTCGATCTTCACTGCAGTGATACCCAGCCTACGGCCCAGGGCCTTCTGGCCCCTGACAGGGCCCCCTGACAGGGCCCCTGACTGGGCCCCTGACAGGGCCCCCTGACAGGGCCCCTGACTGGGCCTCTGACAGGGCCCCCTGACAGGGCCCCTGACTGGGCCTCTGACAGGGCCCCCTGACAGGGCCCCTGACTGGGCCTCTGACAGGGCCCCCTGACAGGGCCCCTGACTGGGCCTCTGACAGGGCCCCCTGACAGGGCCCCTGGTGGCCCCCAGCCATTTTCCGATTGACAGTACGAATAAAGTGGTTGACTCTGTGAATAGTTTTTGTCCTTTATGTCTCCATAAAGTGTCAGAGACATAAAACAGCATCAAAATAGAGCCAGAGGAGGATCCCCCACACCCCCACAGAGGACACAGATAAGACACTAATGTCCTAAAATGCTAGAAATGTTCTAAAGTCCTTGAAATGTCTTAAAATTCAGAGAAACGTGCTAAATTGTCTGGAATACTAGAAAATCATAATTGCATCATAAAATCCTAAAAATGTCTTAAAATCCAAGAAATGTCCTAAAATCCTGCAAAATACTAAAAGCTTCCTAAAATCCGAGAAATGTCCTTAAATTATAGAAATATACTGAAATCTGATAAACATTCTACAATTTTAGAAACGTCCTAAAATCCTGAAAATGCCCTGAAGTCCTAGAAATGGATTAAAATATCGGACACGTCCCTAAATGCTAGAAATATTCTAACTTTGAAAAATCGCCCTAAAATCCTCGAAACATCCAAAAATCAGAGAAATTTCTTAAAATTCTGAGAAATGCGCTAAAATGGTAGAGTCCTAATCCTAACCCTAAAATCACCAAAACTTTCTAAAATTAAAGAAACTTCCTGAGTGAACGGCGCACAGGAGGGGACACGGAGGGAAAAACATTTGAAGGTTGAAGATGGAAAAAGACTTGAATGAAATGATTTCTACAAACTCTTCAGGTTGAAAAAAAGGTCAGTGTGCCAGCGAACCGGATGATGATGATTTTGGGGTGCACTTTAATGGATGTGAATTAAATACGATAGCAGACGCTGAAAACGGCCTGAGAGCGGAAAGGTCAAACAGAGACGGTCGGGCCTCGAAAGGTTTTAACCGACTTTCATTTCCAGGAGGGACTCAATCTGCAAATATTTTTTAAAATTTGTTTTACAAAGTATTTTTCCTACAGTGTTTCTTTTGGATGCGTGTTTGTGTTTCTGCAGGTCTCGACTCGCTGATTTCCACATGAACTGCCAGGTGACGTCTCACACGGTCACCAGCTGTCCTCATGATAACTACCACGGCTGTCTCATGTCCTACGTCGGCCTCATCGGTGAGTTCACTCGCCTGTTTTTATGCCTCCGCAGCAGCATTGGCCCGAGGCGGTAATGTTTTTTAACTGTCCATTCATTTGTCTGTCTCATCATGAATGCAATATCTAATTTTCTAGAACTTTCTTAAAATTTGGCACAAACGTCCACTTGGACTCAACAAAGATCTGTTTAGTTTAAGGTCAAAGGTGTGTGACCGGCTCTGTCTCGTCCTCGTGAACAGAATATCTCAAGAACACCTTGAGGCAAATTCTTCAAATTTGTCACAAATGTCCACTTGGACTCAAGGATGACCTGATCAGATTTCTGTGGACATGGGTCAAGGTTATGGTTATTTTCACCTTGTCTGTCTGAATCTTTTGAATCTGATATCTCAAAAATACCTTCAGTGAAATTCCTCAAATTTGGCACAAATGTTCACTTGGACTTAGGAATGAACTTAACAGATTTTTGTGGTCAGTTGTAAAAGTCAGTGGGACCCTGTCTGTTTCATTCTCATGAACACAATAACTGAAGAACACTTCTAGTAAATTTCTTCAAATTTGGCACAAATTGCCTCTTGGATTAAAGAATGAACTGAACTTAGAATTTGGTGGTGAAAGTTCAAGGTCACTTTTCATTCTCCTTTTTTAAAGGATATATATACTTGAGAGAATTTCTTCAAATTTGGCACAAACTTCCACTTGGACTCAGCGATGAACTGATTAGATTTTGGCAGTCAAAGATCACTGTGATTTTCCTTCTGTGTCATGCTTGTAACCCTGAAATCTGAAGAACGCCTTGCTAAAGTTTATTTGGACTCAACAGAATGAATTTAGAATTTGGTGGTCAAAGTGTCAACATGTTTTTCACTATAACTCAAAAATTCATACACTAAGTATGACAAAATTTCACACAAACATGATAAAATAATGAAGTGGAAGAGATTTTTATTATAATTTTGAACTTAGATTTGAGCTGTACACCCAAATTTTCACAGATAGTCAATGTAATTGATATTTTAGTACGTAAAAGGAGTTTTAAAAAAGCACTTTGAATACAATCTTTTATTGTAAGGGAATTTGCTCAAATTTGGCACAAACATCCACTTGGATAGATTTGTTCTTGTTATCCTGATAACTCAAGAATCTCTACAAGAATCTTAACTTAAAAGTCCACAGACTCAACTATGAGCTGACCAGAACTTTGTGGTCAAAGGCGACCGTGGTTTTGTCGTTACTGTCGTTCTCCTCACTGCGATATCTAAACAACACCCTGAGAGAATTTCCTAAAATTTGGCGCAAGCTTCCACTTGGTCTCAGTAATAAACTAATAAGAATTTCATGGTCAGTGTCAATGTGTTTTTCGCTATAATTCAAAAATTCATGCACCAATTATGACATAATTTCACACAAACGGGATAAAAATAACTGATTCTAAACCTATATTAGAGCTGTAAACCCTAAATTTCACTGATAATCAGTGTAATTGATATTTTAGTAAGAAAATTAGTTTAAAAAGGCACTTTTGCACTGATTGATAGTGTAGATAATTCTACCAACCTCCATTATTTGAATACCATCGCTTTTTGTAGAGTTACAGCAGAAGCTGTTATTCTGTCAGCGTGTCTTTGTCAGAGAAACCCGCTGCAGGTGACTCACTTCCTCGCTGGAAATCATCCACTGATTCAATTCTCAATTTGCAGAAATCCTCTTTAGCTTTCTTCCTGGCTAATCTGCATCCTAATTCCCCCCACCTCTCTCTCTCTCTCCTGTTCTCTCCATCTCAGGCTCTGATGTAACGCCCAACTACAGCGACAGCAGTCCCTCCAACATCACCATGAGCCTGTGGTGTACCTGCAGGGGCACCGGCAGTCAGGAGCGCGAGTGTGACGCTTTCCACCGGGACTTCACGCACAACAGCTGCCTCAGTGAGTCCTCGCTCTGCGCCGCACCTCACGCCCACAAAAGCGTGCAGATTGAACGTGAAAATAAAATCCTCCAAAGTTCGGTCACCTTCGTGGATTGACGGCCGGGTTGCAGCTTAAGTCAGAGCTGCGTTTGAGTCTGCAGCTTCCCCCCAAAACTCCCACAGATTCAGATCTGACTGGACCCGCTGGTTCTCCTCCGACAAAAATAACAAACGCAAAGAGCTCTTTCATCCCATCTGCTGCCTCCAAACACAACTCTGCACACACAGCCTTTCCACGCATCTCAAGACTGCAGATTTTTTACTCTTTTCTTCCAAACTTCTAACTTTTCTGTAGGAGACTAATTTTAACTTCCATACTAAAAAAAAAAGCATATTCATGTGAATTCCCACAGGCACAGAAATAAAGTTGATTTTTAATTCATTCAAGCACCGCGGCGCTCACCTGTTTTTCATCAGGAATCAGGTTTTTTTTTTCCAGATAGATAAATAGATGTCACCTCCCTGAGTGACCAGGGGGAAATGCATGAAGCGTTTGAAATTATGAAATTCTTGAAATTATATTAGTAGAAATGATTGGAATGAAGAAATTATTGCTGGATTTAAAAATCCAACAATAATATAAATTATCAAAAACATTCACGTGGACTCAACGATAAACTGCTTGTATTTTGGTAGTCAAAGGTCAAGGTCACTGTGACATTGTCTGTCTTATTCTTGTGAATCAGATACCTCAAGAAAACCTTGTAGGAAATTTCTGTAAATTTGGCACAAACGCTGATTTTTGTGGGCAAAGGTCATTGCGATTTTTTTTTCTGTCTACATCGTCCTCATAACCGTGGTATCTCTAAAAAGCATTGAGGCGGATTCCTATAATTTGGCACAAACGTCTACTTAGACTCAACAATTAACTTGACTTATTAACTTATTAGACAATTAACAATTAACTTATTAGAATTTAGTGGTCAAAGGTCAAGGTAATTTTGATGTTATCTGTCTCATTCTTGAGAACCAGATTTGACCTTTTTTACCATGAGAATTTCTTCAAATTTGGCACAAACATCCCTTTGGACTCAACAATAAATTGTTTAGATTTTGATAGACAAAGTTCACCATGACCTTGTGTCCATCTCATTTTTGTAACCATGGTTTCTCAAAAACACATTGAGGGAGTTTCCCTAAATTTGGCACAAACAGCCCTTTGGAATCAACAATGAACTGCTTAGATTTTGGTAGTCAGAGGTCAAGGTCATTGTGACCTTGTGTCTGTCTCATTCTCGTAACCTTGATATCTGAAGAACGCATTAAGGGAGTTTCCTTAAATTTGGCACAAACCTCCACTTTGATTTGACAATGAGCTGATCAGAATTGGGTGGTGGATCAGCAGTTTTCTGTGGAGCGGTTCGGGTTGGAGGCCTGTAGAGCGAGCAGTAGATTCGATGGACGGGGGCGGTCCTCACGGATACGGTAAAATGAAGTGTGCCGTGTGTGCAGAGTCGCATGTTTGAGTGGAATAAAGAAAGAGTGGGAGAGGCAGATAATTGAGGAGAAAGGTTAGGTGGAGGAGGAAGACGAGAGAAGTGTGAGACGACGTGCCGAAGATCCCGAGACGCTTTCTTTAAATAACACCAGCCGACTACAATCTCACCTCCGCACCCTCTCCTCCGCTCGTCTAATGTGAACATATACATGCGTGTCCACGTGCCAAACGAGCCCGCGGCACACAGGAACCACGTCACAGTACTTTTTAATCAGAGCTTCACTTTATTAAACATTATTGGAATTTAATCATACGGACCACAGAGGGTGAGGACGATTTTATTGGATCAAACTACAGAAACAGTCATAGATGAACCACACTGAGCCTTTTTTTTTGGTTTGTACCAATGAATTTCGAAAAAAATACACAGTTAATTTAAAAAATGATGTAAAAAGAAAGAAAGAAAAAAAAAAAAAAAGAAAATAGACAGAAAAAAAACACAGAGAAAAATCTTGATAAATGAAGTGAAAATTTGTTTTAAAAAAAGAAAAAAATATAAATGAATTATAGTAGCAGAAAAAAGAGAGAAAATCTAAGAAAATGAGTAATAATAATTGTTTAATTATAATTATATATTTAATATATTATATTTCTACATTTACATCCTTTTTATTTAATTTGACCAGTTTTATTTTTATTTTCTTTGTTTGTTAATTTTCATATAATTGATATGTCCTAAAAAAAGAAAAGAGGAAAAGCTGACAAGAAAATTAATTGATAATTATTTTGGAAAATGAAAATAAAAAAGGCCACAAAAAAACAATTAGAAAAATCTAAGAAAATAATTATTAATAATTTATAATTATATATTTAAAGTTAATTACATTTACATATTCTACACTTTTTTGAGCCATTTTCCCATTAATTTATTTTTAATTTTTGCATTTTTAAAATTTTTTGTGTGCTAATTTTCAGAGAAATTTCTTGTAACTTTTTATTAATCCTAACCTTGTGTAATTTATTTTGAAGTTATTCATCCCCACATGTTTTTGGTTGAGAATAATTTGCTCAGGTTTCAGGGGGTTAACAGTGGTCGCTCCAGTCCGACGGCTTCATTCACGTCTTTTTTTTAGGCTGTTCAGAAGTGAAGAAGCTGCTCATATTAGAAGTGAAACGTCTCCCAGGATACAGAACGTAGAGTTATCATGACCTGGCTGACTGAGACTCTTCACCAACATCCTGAGAAAAAATAAAAACCAAAGCGAGTTTTACAGTTGAACAGTAACCTTGAGTTGTGTTAACATGTCAGCGAGTCCTCCGAGGCGGAGCGCAGCCGTGTCGAGTGGACTGACTATTAATTATTCACAAACACATCCGAGCGGCTCGTACAGAGCGTCACCGTCTGCTCTCAACACTCAGTAATGACTTTCCTGTTTGACGTTTGGACTGTTCAGGCTTTGAGCTGCTGCAGGTTTTATATGTACGAAACAGAGCGACGCACGGTGTTAATCTTCTGTATGTGTGGGCAGAAATACATACACACACACACACACACACACACACATATTTATACAAAATTTTAAATAAATGACCTCAAACTTGTAATGTATGGCACATTACGTGATGCTGGACATTTCTAGAATTTTAGGACTCATCTAGGATTTCTATTTCAGGATGTTTGTAGGATTTTTGAGATGTAAGGACATTTCTAGTATTGTTGGACATTTCTAGGATTTCTAGGACATTACTCAGATCTTCTAAGATATTTGGATTTTTGAGATTTTATGATATTTCTAGGATTTTTTTTTTTTGGAGGTTTCTAGGATTTTTGGACATTTATCAGATTCTAGTATGTTTCTACATTTTAGGATATTTCTAAGATTTTTGGACATTTCTCAGATTCCAGGACATTTCTAAAATTTGAGGATATTTTTAAGATCTTTGGACATTTCTGTGATTTAGGGATGTTTCTAGGATTTTGGGACATTTCTCAGATCAGATTTTTGGATGTTTCTGGGTTTTTAGGGAATTTCTAAGATTTCTGCATGTTTCTAGGATTTTAGGATTTTTTGAGGATTTAAGGACATTTCTAAGATCTTTGGACCTTTACTAGGATTTTTGGACATTTCTTGGGTTCTAGGATGTTTCTAAAATGTAGGAAATTTCTAGGATTTGGGGGGAATTTCAGGACATTTCTGTGATCTTAGGACATCAGTGTCTCAGCTGTGTCCTCTGTCGGGGGTGTGGGGATCCTCCTCTGGCTCTTTTTTTGATCAACAAGCTCTATTTTGATGCTGTTTTATGTCTCTGACACCTTATGGAGACTAAAAGGACAAAAACTATACAGAGTCAATCACTTTATTTTACTGTGAATTCGGGGCCCCCAGGCGCCCTGTCAGGGGCCAGATTTTGGCTTTCCAACCTCCAGTTTTGCAAGAGACACTATGAAATATGTTCCGGCACATTTCTGACTTGTATTTCCATTTTTTATTTCGACATTAGTTCCACAGATTTCATTCAGACTGGGTCTAACCGTCTTTTATAAACGTCTTCTTTTTACAGATTAATGGAGGTAAACGGCTGAAAAGCGCACTTCATCTGAAAAGCGTAAATGGGAGAAGAACAAAGTGGACAGAAAATGAGGCAGAAAATAAGCTGATGTGTGTGAATACAAACAGATAAACTGAGTTAGATTCAGGAAACAGGCAGACAGGAAGTGAATGTGACAAATGGTCATTTCGCCGTCACTGTGTCATTTGGATAAAAGTGGCTGTGATGCCGCTCTAATGTTGATTCTTCACAGAGAACGCCATCCAGTCGTTTGGTTACGGCTCAGAGGGAGGGACTCTGCTGGTCACCGAGCAGGCGGCCACCTTCTTACCCCCCGCCCCGCCGCCCGTCATCTCCAAACCCGCCCCCTCTCTGCACGGAAACGCCATCAAACCCCTGGACAGCGCCTGCATGTTCTCCACCTGCGCCAACCTGCAGGTGAGTGTCCCCGCCTGCGCCGTGTTCTCACGGCGCCGCGAGCTCATGTCCATTTTACTGTTTTTATTGGTATTTATAACTTTTGACAGCCACGTTTCCTGCCAGGAAAATGCCATAAACCGTGACATAAACAGTGACATCGCAGCATTTCTGGCCCTGATAAAGCGACAAAAAGCATCGTCTGTGACCGAGACGTTGCTGTCCTGCTGCAATACTGCCACAAAAATTGGTTGTTTTTTTTCATAAACATCGCTGCGTTTCCGGCTCGGTTAGTGCCACGAATACAGGTTGTTCTTTTGCTACATTTTTTGTCACAATAGTGCCACCAAAACATTTTCTATTATGAGCCATATCTCAGTGTTTATGTGCCTTAACCAAACCTACCTTTAACCAAATAAAACACTCCCAAATTATGCACGATTTGTAGGAATGTACAATGACAACGTTTCCGTTACGAATTGAGTCGAAATTCGAGTTTGAACTCGCCACAAAAACATTAACATTAAAACAAAACATTATTTATTCTGAACCATAACCAGGAGTTTTTGTGCCTAAACTGAACCAGAAAGTAACCAAATAAAAGTGTCAAAAGTCACTTGCAGAAGTAAAAAATGCCAATATTTTATGTCACGAAACTGGTTGAATTCGGCGTTTGAACTCTGCAAACTGACCTCTGTATGAACTCTGCAGCAGAAATGTGCTCCGTCATGCAGTTTTTATTATTCTTCATCTCATATTTCATCTCTGAAATGATGTTCTTAATAAAATCTGCTGCAGAAACTTCATCTCCACAACAAAGTAAGTGAGTTGGAAATGAAGCAGTTGAGTTAAATATCCAGTCACATTATGTATTTGAGGTTTTCTATAATTCATGCTTCAAATCTCTTACATAATGGATAGCAATTTAGATCGGCCTTTGACCTCCAGCCTTCCACCTCCTCCCGTACATAATGGATGGGTCTCGCTCTCGCTGCATGGCGGCAGGATGGCGGCAGGATGGCGGCAGGATGGCGGCAGGATGGCGGCAGGATGGCAGCAGGATGACGCTAATGTGTGTGAAGGTGAAGAAGAGCAGAGCACATCAGTCTGTGGCGCTCAGGCGTGTTTCGCCGCGTCGATTCATTTCTCTTCCTACAGTCGGTTAGACGCGTCCTCACTTTCACATAAGTATGAGAGAAAACTGCAGCGTCCTGTTGATGTTCTGTCCCTCACAGACAGAGAGCGGGAACCACGTGAAGTTTACAAAAATGGGTTTCAAGTTTTCAGGCTGGACAGGAAACTGTGACAGATAGAGAGGCTGCATCAGAATATTTTACCCAAAGAAATGATACAAAAAACTCAACAAAACACCTGATTAAGATGCTAATATTTCACTTATATCAGTGATTCAAACCGGTGCAGCCACTGGCTCCAGCTTCTCTTTCAGTCATTAGTTCACGGTCCACATATCAGAGAAATGACCACAAATTAAATTTGATTTGACAAAATGTAAATAACGTGGGCTGAAAACACAGTGAAAAAAAACACATCACAGGAATAAAGTGAAATTAGTTAAAACCAGGGGGGTTTCTAGCATTTAAAGACATTGTAGGCTTAGGTTTGTTTTATTTTACATTTTTTCTTTTTCTTTTTTTTAAAGCGGCAGTTCTTTTTCTTTTATAATTGTTTGCTGTTTTTGAGGCAAATTTTATTTAGTTTGATTTTTGTTTCAATTTTAGGCATTTTTTTGGGGTGTTTCAGGCATTTGAGGACATTTGGGGCTTTATTTTATTTTTTTAAAATAGAAAATTATTTTTAAAAAATATATAACTATTAGAAAAAACACCCAGGAATTAAGTATTAAAAAATAGAAAAAGGGTTACCATCCCCTAACTCTAAATTATTAACAAAAAGACGAAAAAATGTCATATAAAGCATATTTTATAAACTCTTTATATGTTTTTTAGGCAAAAAAATCATATATATTTAAATAAATAAGGTAATATTTGCCTCTGATATGAATTTGAGTAAAAGTGTAAATTAGCATGAAAAAATAAAGTACTAGTACTTCAAATTTATTCATGTTACAGTAGTTGAGTAAATGCGTGAAATGATGTAAATTTAGGAGCTGGAGGGCGGCGGGAGGGGAGGTGGGCGTGTCCAACAAACACCACGCCCTCAGGTCGCTGTATCTTCTCATGAATTTCAATCACAACCATGATGTTTTTTTTCTAAACCGAGAACTGAACCCTAACCGTAACAAAGTACATCTTTGAATTCAAGCCGCAGTCTTTGCGTGAACCTAACTGAGCCGTTTGGGCCTGATTTTCAGCCGAGGCGTCCGATTATCAAACACTCGTTGGTGTCGTTCCAGAGGGCGTCGACAGATCGTGTTTTTTGTGGTTTGATTTGGACGACTCGTTGAATATTATTTTGTCCTGGTTTTGGTTGAAGAATGTAACGATGGAGCTGACACAGTGTGGTTTTCCCCTCGTGTTTTTTCATCCCGTCACTGCTGAGTTGCGTCAGCGGCAGCTTTGTGCAGAACAAAGAGTCCAGATGAGTCGGAGCGGCAGTGCCCCCCCCCCCACTGCCCGGATCTGCTGTTTGCTGGTTGTGATGTTTTCCCAAACTCAGCGCTGCCTCGGGCTGCACCGTGTTCCCCTTCATGTGCAGCCTGCAGACATCTGTGCAGCAGAGCCAGCGGCTCGCTGAACATGCAGCGTGGGGGTTCGTCCATGAGCCGCTGCGGATTCAGCTGAGAAAAGATTTTAGACCAACAGTTCACATTTAGTCAAAGTGAGCTGAAGATGTGTGAGCAGCAGGAGAGCAGTATGTTTGGTATTACTGCCTTTGGTGAGGTACAAGTACACAGACAGAGCTTTTGGACATAGAACTTTATTTATCAAGCTCTATTTTTGAGATTGAAAATGGTAGTTGAATTTTTTGATGCACAGTAAATTCAAAATAACTGGCCTGTTACTGCTCTAAGAGACTTCTAAACATCTTGGGATGTTATATAAATTAATGGTCAAAAATGCACAAAAATTTTATCCAATCATCATCAAATATCAAGAGAGAAACCAGAGACGACCAGCAGGGGGCAGGATATCAGCTGTCTGTGCATGGAGAGGCAGATTTCAAACTGCTGCCAAAAATTCACTCATCAAGACTAAACTATGAGAATATGCAGACTTCATCCAGACAGCAGAGAGATGTGGATCAGCAGTTTTTACAAAGATTGATTTGATCCATGAGTGAAAAACAGACGTTTAAAGACCCCATTTTCCCACAGACTGCAATAGTTTATATGAGGGCAGAATTCAAAATGCTGCCAAAAATAAAATTCTGAAATGTTACACGCTTAATCTGCCCTGACAGCAACATTTTGTCATTTTTTTCATGAACATCAAAGATTTAATTTGCGAGTTTATGTTTACAGTCAAACACTTTAATGCACTGTTGGTAAATGAAAAATCTGTGTGGACGGTTTGTGTCGGACAGTCTGCAGACGCTCTGCAGCAGGTTTGGTGTATGTGAGTGATGGACTTCATCATTTGTACCACAGTGAAGAGAACAAAAGTTTCCTCGTACATTTAGGTGTAAAAGCTGCAGCACGCACAAATGATTTGTTATGAATTTTCAGACTTGTGAGATGTAGACGGTCGCTGTAGCGCCACTATCAGGACTGTCAGCTTGTGTTTGCAGCCGAGGAAGTCTGGCATGGGACTGGACCAATGTGCAAAGTTTGGTTTATTTTTATGCATAGGAAGATGGATTTCCTCTGAAAAATAGAAATAACATGAAGGAAAACTAAGCAACAGCTTTGCTGCCGGCCCCTAACATTCAGCACATGGAGGCAGATGGTTTCGTTGTCGTGGGCCGACACAGATAAATAAATATGTGCAGGAAACCCTGCAGTAACTACTCTGATACACTCCGTATTCTCATCCATGACGCAAACTGCTGCCTGTCAGCACTTTGAAAATCCATTTCTAAATATCGGGGATGTCGCTGTGTTCATTTCCAGTAAACATGAATCCTGAGCGGCGCCGCAGCAGCAGAGAGGAAGTAACACCTGAAAAGCGACAGCCGACAGTGAAACAGATAAAGACACAGATCTGACGTAAAATGAGTGAGCGGTGGAGGGCGAGCGGAGGAGAGCGAATGGCAGAGGGCGAATGGCGGAGGGCGAGCGGCGTCCCTCTGGATGCTGCGTGTTTCCTCGTGCATGCTGCTGTCAGGATTTTTTTTAACTGTATT